>NC_060190.1:0-10000 GCF_021184085.1 Oncorhynchus gorbuscha
GCACATCACAGAGAGCACATTGAGGGGTCTAGCACATCACAGAGAGCACATTGAGGGGTCTAGCACATCACAGAGAGCACATTGAGGGGTCTAGCACATCACAGAGAGCACATTGAGGGGCACATCTTGAGCACATCACAGAGAGCACATTGAGGGGTCTAGCACATCACAGAGAGCACATTGAGGGGTCTAGCACATCACAGAGAGCACATTGAGGGGTCTAGCACATCACAGAGAGCACATTGAGGGGTCTAGCACATCACAGAGAGCACATTGAGGGTCTAGCACATCACAGAGAGCACATTGAGGGGTCTAGCACATCACAGAGAGCACATTGAGGGGTCTAGCACATCACAGAGAGCACATTGAGGGGTCTAGCACATCACAGAGAGCACATTGAGGGGTCTAGCACATCACAGAGAGCACATTGAGGGGTCTAGCACATCACAGAGAGCACATTGAGGGTCAGCACATCACAGAGAGCACATTGAGGGTCTAGCACATCACAGAGAGCACATTGAGGGTCTAGCACATCACAGAGAGCACATTGAGGGGTCTAGCACATCACAGAGAGCACATTGAGGGGTCTAGCACATCACAGAGAGCACATTGAGGGGTCTAGCACATCACAGAGAGCACATTGAGGGGTCTAGCACATCACAGAGAGCACATTGAGGGGTCTCACAGAGAGCACATCACAGCACATCACAGACATTGAGGGGTCTAGCACATCACAGAGAGCACATTGAGGGGTCTAGCACATCACAGAGAGCACATTGAGGGTCTAGCACATCACAGAGAGCACATTGAGGGGTCTAGCACATCACAGAGAGCACATTGAGAGCACATTGAGGGTCTAGCACATCACAGAGAGCACATTGAGGGGTCTAGCACATCACAGAGAGCACATTGAGGGGTCTAGCACATCACAGAGAGCACATTGAGGGGTCTAGCACATCACAGAGAGCACATTGAGGGGGTCTAGCACATCACAGAGAGCACATTGAGGGGTCTAGCACATCACAGAGAGCACATTGAGGGGTCACAGAGAGCACATTGAGGGGCACATCACAGAGAGCACATTGAGGGGTCTAGCACATCACAGAGAGCACATTGAGGGGTCTAGCACATCACAGAGAGCACATTGAGGGGTCTAGCACATCACAGAGAGCACATTGAGGGGTCTTGAGGGGTCACATCACAGAGAGCACATTGAGGGGTCTAGCACATCACAGAGAGCACATTGAGGGGTCTAGCACATCACAGAGAGCACATTGAGGGGTCTAGCACATCACAGAGAGCACATTGAGGGGTCTAGCACATCACAGAGAGCACATTGAGGGGTCTAGCACATCACAGAGAGCACATTGAGGGGGGTCTAGCACATCACAGAGAGCACATTGAGGGTCTAGCACATCACAGAGAGCACATTGAGGGGTCTAGCACATCACAGAGAGCACATTGAGGGGTCTCACAGAGAGCACATTGAGGGGTCTAGCACATCACAGAGAGCACATTGAGGGGTCTAGCACATCACAGAGAGCACATTGAGGGGTCTAGCACATCACAGAGAGCACATTGAGGGGTCTAGCACATCACAGAGAGCACATTGAGGGGTCTAGCACATCACAGAGAGCACATTGAGGGGTCTAGCACATCACAGAGAGCACATTGAGGGGTCTAGCACATCACAGAGCACATTGAGGGGTCAGCACATCACAGAGAGCACATGAGGGGTCTAGCACATCACAGAGAGCACATTGAGGGTCTAGCACATCACAGAGAGCACATTGAGGGGTCTAGCACATCACAGAGAGCACATTGAGGGGTCTAGCACATCACAGAGAGCACATTGAGGGGTCTAGCACATCACAGAGAGCACATTGAGGGGTCTAGCACATCACAGAGAGCACATTGAGGGGTCTAGCACATCACAGAGAGCACATTGAGGGGTCTAGCACATCACACATTGAGGGGTCTAGCACATCACAGAGAGCACATTGAGGGGTCTAGCACATCACAGAGAGCACATTGAGGGGTCTAGCACATCACAGAGGGGTCTAGCACATTGAGGGGTCTAGCACATCACAGAGAGCACATTGAGGGGTCTAGCACATCACAGAGAGCACATTGAGGGGTCTAGCACATCACAGAGAGCACATTGAGGGGTCTAGCACATCACAGAGAGCACATTGAGGGGTCTAGCACATCACAGAGAGCACATTGAGGGGTCTAGCACATCACAGAGAGCACATTGAGGGGTCTAGCACATCACAGAGAGCACATTGAGGGGTCTAGCACATCACAGAGAGCACATTGAGGGGTCTAGCACATCACAGAGAGCACATTGAGGGGTCTAGCACATCACAGAGAGCACATTGAGGGGTCTAGCACATCACAGAGAGCACATTGAGGGGTCTAGCACATCACAGAGAGCACATTGAGGGGTCACATTGAGGGGTCACATCACAGAGAGCACATTGAGGGGTCTAGCACATCACAGAGAGCACATTGAGGGGTCTAGCACATCACAGAGAGCACATTGAGGGGTCTAGCACATCACAGAGAGCACATTGAGGGGTCTAGCACATCACAGAGAGCACATTGAGGGGTCTAGCACATCACAGAGAGCACATTGAGGGGTCTAGCACATCACAGAGAGCACATTGAGGGGTCTAGCACATCACAGAGAGCACATTGAGGGGTCTAGCACATCACAGAGAGCACATTGAGGGGTCTAGCACATCACAGAGAGCACATTGAGGGGTCTAGCACATCACAGAGAGCACATTGAGGGGTCTAGCACATCACAGAGAGCACATTGAGGGGTCTAGCACATCACAGAGCACATTGAGGGGTCTAGCACATCACAGAGAGCACATTGAGGGGTCTAGCACATCACAGAGAGCACATTGAGGGGTCTAGCACATCACAGAGAGCACATTGAGGGGTCTAGCACATCACAGAGAGCACATTGAGGGGTCTAGCACATTGAGGGGTCACAGAGAGCACATTGAGGGGTCTAGCACATCACAGAGAGCACATTGAGGGGTCTAGCACATCACAGAGAGCACATTGAGGGGTCTAGCACATCACAGAGAGCACATTGAGGGGTCTAGCACATCACAGAGAGCACATTGAGGGGTCTAGCACATCAGGGGTCAGACATCACAGAGCACATTGAGGGGTCTAGCACATCACAGAGAGCACATTGAGGGGTCTAGCACATCACAGAGAGCACATTGAGCACATCACAGAGAGCACATTGAGGGGTCTAGCACATCACAGAGAGCACATTGAGGGGTCTAGCACATCACAGAGAGCACATTGAGGGGTCTAGCACATCACAGAGAGCACATTGAGGGGTCTAGCACATCACAGAGAGCACATTGAGGGGTCTAGCACATCACAGAGAGCACATTGAGGGGTCTAGCACATCACAGAGAGCACATTGAGGGGTCTAGCACATCACAGAGAGCACATTGAGGGGTCTAGCACATCACAGAGAGCACATTGAGGGTCTAGCACATCACAGAGAGCACATTGAGGGGTCTAGCACATCACAGAGAGCACATTGAGGGGTCTAGCACATCACAGAGAGCACATTGAGGGGTCTAGCACATCACAGAGAGCACATTGAGGGGTCTAGCACATCACAGAGAGCACATTGAGGGGTCTCAGCACATCAGCACATCACAGAGAGCACATTGAGGGGTCTAGCACATCACAGAGAGCACATTGAGGGGTCTAGCACATCACAGAGCACATTGAGGGGTCTAGCACATCACAGAGAGCACATTGAGGGAGCACATCTAGCACATCACAGAGCACATTGAGGGGTCTAGCACATCACAGAGAGCACATTGAGGGGTCTAGCACATCACAGAGAGCACATTGAGGGGTCTAGCACATCACAGAGAGCACATTGAGGGTCTAGCACATCACAGAGAGCACATTGAGGGGTCTAGCACATCACAGAGAGCACATTGAGGGTCTAGCACATCACAGAGAGCACATTGAGGGGTCTAGCACATCACAGAGAGCACATTGAGGGTCTAGCACATCACAGAGAGCACATTGCAGAGGGAGGGTCTAGCACATCACAGAGAGCACATTGAGGGGTCTAGCACATCACAGAGAGCACATTGAGGGGTCTAGCACATCACAGAGAGCACATTGAGGGGTCTAGCACATCACAGAGGTTGAGGGGTCTAGCACATCACAGAGAGCACATTGAGGGGTCTAGCACATCACAGAGAGCACATTGAGGGGTCTAGCACATCACAGAGCACATTGAGGGGTCTAGCACATCACAGAGGGTCTAGCACATTGAGGGGTCTAGCACATCACAGAGAGCACATTGAGGGGTCTAGCACATCACAGAGAGCACATTGAGGGGTCTAGCACATCACAGAGAGCACATTGAGGGGTCTAGCACATCACAGAGAGCACATTGAGGGGTCTACATCACAGAGAGCACATTGAGGGGTCTAGCAGAGAGCACATTGAGGGTCTAGCACATCACAGAGAGCACATTGAGGGGTCTAGCACATCACAGAGAGCACATTGAGGGGTCTAGCACATCACAGAGAGCACATTGAGGGGTCTAGCACATCACAGAGAGCACATTGAGGGGTCTAGCACAGAGAGCACATTGAGGGGTCTAGCACAGAGAGCACATTGAGGGGTCTAGCACATCACAGAGAGCACATTGAGGGGTCTAGCACATCACAGAGAGCACATTGAGGGGTCTAGCACATCACAGAGAGCACATTGAGGGTCTAGCACATCACAGAGAGCACATTGAGGGGTCTAGCACATCACAGAGAGCACATTGAGGGGTCTAGCACATCACAGAGAGCACATTGAGGGGTCTAGCACATCACAGAGAGCACATTGAGGGGTCTAGCACATCACAGAGAGCACATTGAGGGGTCACATCAGCACATCACAGAGAGCACATTGAGGGGTCTAGCACATCACAGAGAGCACATTGAGGGGTCTAGCACATCACAGAGAGCACATTGAGGGGTCTAGCACATCACAGAGAGCACATCACAGAGGGGTCTAGCACATCACAGAGAGCACATTGAGGGGTCTAGCACAGAGAGCACATTGAGGGGTCTAGCACATCACAGAGAGCACATTGAGGGGTCTAGCACATCACAGAGAGCACATTGAGGGGTCTAGCACATCACAGAGAGCACATTGAGGGGTCTAGCACATCACAGAGAGAGGGTCTACATCACAGAGAGCACATTGAGGGGTCTAGCACATCACAGAGAGCACATTGAGGGGTCTAGCACATCACAGAGAGCACATTGAGGGGTCTAGCACATCACAGAGAGCACATTGAGGGGTCTAGCACATCACAGAGAGCACATTGAGGGGTCTAGCACATCACAGAGAGCACATTGAGGGGTCTAGCACATCACAGAGAGCACATTGAGGGGTCTAGCACATCACAGAGAGCACATTGAGGGGTCTAGCACATCACAGAGAGCACATTGAGGGGTCTAGCACATCACAGAGAGCACATTGAGGGGTCTAGCACATCACAGAGAGCACATTGAGGGGTCTAGCACATCACAGAGAGCACATTGAGGGGTCTAGCACATCACAGAGAGCACATTGAGGGGTCTAGCACATCACAGAGAGCACATTGAGGGGTCTAGCACATCACAGAGAGCACATTGAGGGGTCTAGCACATCACAGAGAGCACATTGAGGGGTCTAGCACATCACAGAGAGCACATTGGGTCTAGCAGAGAGCATCTAGCACATCACAGAGAGCACATTGAGGGGTCTAGCACATCACAGAGAGCACATTGAGGGGTCTAGCACATCACAGAGAGCACATTGAGGGGTCTAGCACATCACAGAGAGCACATTGAGGGGTCTAGCACATCACAGAGAGCACATTGAGGGGTCTAGCACAGAGAGCACATTGAGGGGTCTAGCACATCACAGAGCACATTGGGGGTCTAGCACATCACAGAGAGCACATTGAGGGGTCTAGCACATCACAGAGAGCACATTGAGGGGTCTAGCACATCACAGAGAGCACATTGAGGGTCTAGCACATCACAGAGAGCACATTGAGGGGTCTAGCACATCACAGAGAGCACATTGAGGGGTCTAGCACATCACAGAGAGCACATTGAGGGTCTAGCACATCACAGAGAGCACATTGAGGGTCTAGCACATCACAGAGAGCACATTGAGGGTCTAGCACATCACAGAGAGCACATTGAGGGGTCTAGCACATCACAGAGAGCACATTGAGGGTCTAGCACATCACAGAGAGCACATTGAGGGGTCTAGCACATCACAGAGACATTGAGGGGTCACATTGAGGGGTCTAGCACATCACAGAGAGCACATTGAGGGGTCTAGGGAGCACATTGAGGGGTCTAGCACATCACAGAGAGCACATTGAGGGGTCTAGCACATCACAGAGAGCACATTGAGGGGTCTAGCACATCACAGAGAGCACATTGAGGGTCTAGCACATCACAGAGAGCACATTGAGGGGTCTAGCACATCACAGAGAGCACATTGAGGGGTCTAGCACATCACAGAGAGCACATTGAGGGGTCTAGCACATCACAGAGAGCACATTGAGGGGTCTAGCACATCACAGAGAGCACATTGAGGGGGTCTAGCACATCACAGAGAGCACATTGAGGGGTCTAGCACATCACAGAGAGCACATTGAGGGGTCTAGCACATCACAGAGAGCACATTGAGGGGTCTAGCACAGACATTGAGGGGTCTAGCACACATTGAGGGGTCTAGCACATCACAGAGAGCACATTGAGGGGTCTAGCACATCACAGAGAGCACATTGAGGGGTCTAGCACATCACAGAGAGCACATTGAGGGGTCTAGCACATCACAGAGAGCACATTGAGGGGTCTAGCACATCACAGAGAGCACATTGAGGGGTCTAGCACATCACAGAGAGCACATTGAGGGGTCTAGCACATCACAGAGAGCACATTGAGGGTCTAGCACATCACAGAGAGCACATTGAGGGGTCTACACAGAGAGCACATTGAGGGGTCTAGCACATCAGGGGGGTCTAGCACATCACAGAGAGCACATTGAGGGGTCTAGCACATCACAGAGAGCACATTGAGGGGTCTAGCACATCACAGAGAGCACATTGAGGGGTCTAGCACATCACAGAGAGCACATTGAGGGGTCTAGCACATCACAGAGGGGTCTAGCAGCACATTGAGGGTCTAGCACATCACAGAGAGCACATTGAGGGTCTAGCACATCACAGAGAGCACATTGAGGGGTCTAGCACATCACAGAGAGCACATTGAGGGGTCTAGCACATCAGAGAGGCAGAGAGCACATTGAGGGGTCTAGCACATCACAGAGAGCACATTGAGGGGTCTAGCACATCACAGAGAGCACATTGAGGGGTCTAGCACATCACAGAGAGCACATTGAGGGGTCTAGCACATCACAGAGAGCACATTGAGGGGTCTAGCACATCACAGAGAGCACATTGAGGGGTCTAGCACATCACAGAGAGCACATTGAGGGGTCTAGCACATCACAGAGAGCACATTGAGGGGTCTAGCACATCACAGAGAGCACATTGAGGGGTCTAGCACATCACAGAGAGCACATTGAGGGGTCTAGCACATCACAGAGAGCACATTGAGGGGTCTAGCACATCACAGAGCACATTGAGGGGTCTAGCACATCACAGAGAGCACATTGAGGGGTCTAGCACATCACAGAGAGCACATTGAGGGGTCTAGCACATCACAGAGAGCACATTGAGGGGTCTAGCACATCACAGAGAGCACATTGAGGGGTCTAGCACATCACAGAGAGCACATTGAGGGGTCTAGCACATCACAGAGAGCACATTGAGGGGTCTAGCACATCACAGAGAGCACATTGAGGGTCTAGCACATCACAGAGAGCACATTGAGGGTCTAGCACATCACAGAGAGCACATTGAGGGGTCTAGCACATCACAGAGAGCACATTGAGGGGAGGGTCTAGCACATCACAGAGAAGAGCAATCACAGAGAGCACATTGAGGGGTCTAGCACATCACAGAGAGCACATTGAGGGGTCTAGCACATCACAGAGAGCACATTGAGGGGTCTAGCACATCACAGAGAGCACATTGAGGGGTCTAGCACATCACAGAGAGCACATTGAGGGGTCTAGCACATCACAGAGAGCACATTGAGGGGTCTAGCACATCACAGAGAGCACATTGAGGGGTCTAGCACATCACAACATTGAGGGTCTAGCACATCACAGAGAGCACATTGAGGGGTCTCACATCACAGAGAGCACATTGAGGGGTCTAGCACATCACAGAGAGCACATTGAGGGGTCTAGCAAATGTCTCTTCAGTGGTTAGAGAGCACATTGAGGGGTCTAGCACATCACAGAGAGCACATTGAGGGTCTAGCACATCACAGAGAGCACATTGAGGGGTCTAGCACATCACAGAGAGCACATTGAGGGGTCTAGCACATCACAGAGAGCACATTGAGGGTCTAGCACATCACAGGAGCACATTGAGGGGTCTAGCACATCACAGAGAGCACATTGGTCAGACATCACAGAGGCACATTGAGGGGTCAGCACATCACAGAGAGCACTAGCGGTCTAGACATCACAGTTTCAAAGGGGTGTAGCACTCACAGAGAGCACATTGAGGGGTCTCTAGCCATCAGGGTCAGAAAACACATTGGCTCAGGTCTAGCACATCAGAGAGCTTTATCAAATGTCTCTTCAGTTAGGTTAGAGCACATTGAGGGTAGCCTCAGCGGTTAGAGTGTAGAGGTGGCAGGGTAGCCTAGTGTGGTTAGAGTGTAGAGGCGGCAGGGTAGCCTAGCGGTTAGAGTGTAGAGGTGGCAGGGTAGCCTAGTGGTTAGAGTGTAGAGAGCGGCAGGTGGTTAGAGTGTAGAGGCGGCAGGGTAGCCTAGCGGTTAGAGTGTAGAGGTGGCAGGGTAGCCTAGTGGTTAGAGTGTAGAGGCGGCAGGGTAGCCTAGCGGTTAGTGTTGGACTAGTAACCGGAAGGTTGCAAGTTCAAATCCCCGAGCTGACAAGGTTCAAATCTGTCATTCTGCCCCTGAACAGGCAGTTAACTCACTGTTCCTAGGCCGGCATTGAAAATAAGAATTTGTTCTTAACTGACTTGCCTAGTTAAATTAAGATTAAAACATATTATATATATTAAACAAGGATTAGTATTTTGCTATGGGACAATGATCACTGAGATCATATTCAAATACACCACTAGATAACTATTTATGGGGATTATTAGTATGAATTAAATCAATCAATGAGGAGTTAACAGGGTTTTTTCATATTTAGCTGTGTGAGTTTTTGAGATCAATTCAAATCAACACATATACTCTTCAATTGCTCAGAGGCCAAGGTTAGCCAATCAGAGGCCAAGATTAGCCAATCAGAGGCCAAGGTTAGCCAATCAGAGGCCAAGTTTAGCCAATCAGAGGCCAAGTTTAGCCAATCAGAGGCCAAGGTTAGCACCAATAGCACAACCCCATGGCAGCAAGGGGGTGGGAAATCTGGAGAGGGAACTGGGAGAGCAGAGCAGACTGAGCTGGATGCAGAGGCTGGAGAGGGAACTGGGAGAGCAGAGCAGACTGAGCTGGATGCAGAGGCTGGAGAGGGAACTGGGAGAGCAGAGCAGACTGAGCTGGATGCAGAGGCTGGAGAGGGAACTGGGAGAGCAGAGCAGACTGAGCTGGATGCAGAGGCTGGAGAGGGAACTGGGAGAGCAGAGCAGACTGAGCTGGATGCAGAGGCTGGAGAGGGAACTGGGAGAGCAGAGCAGACTGAGCTGGATGCAGAGGCTGGGATGCAGAGGGAACTGGGAGAGCAGAGCAGACTGAGCTGGATGCAGAGGCTGGAGAGGAACTGGGAGAGCAGAGCAGACTGAGCTGGATGCAGAGGCTGGAGGGTAGCTGGTTGCAGAGGCAGGGTAGCC
>NC_060190.1:15000-43798 GCF_021184085.1 Oncorhynchus gorbuscha
GGTTGAGTGAGTGTGTGTGTGTGTGTGTGTGTGTCCCTGTCCCCCCATCTCTCCTCCAACCCCCATGTGTCCCCCATGTGTGTGTGTCCATGTGTGTGTCTGTGTGTGTGTGTGTGTGTGTGTGTGTCTGTGTCCATCCCTCCATGTGAGATCAGCTGATTGAGGCGATGTCATAGGGTGGAAGGGTGTTAATCCCTATAGGTCCCTGTAATCAGTGGATTACTCCACTTCTCTCCCTCCATCCCTCCATCCCCCCATCTCTCTCCCTCCATCCCCCATCTCTCCCCATCTCCATCTCTCCCCCCCCCATCTCTCTCTCCATCCCCCTCTCCCTCCCATCCCCCATCTCATCTCCATCCCTCTCCCCCATCCCCCCCATCTCCCCATCTCTCTCTCTCTCCCCATCTCTCTCCCCCCCATCTCTCTCTCTCCCCCCATCTCTCCCCCTCTCCCCATCTCCCCCCCCCCATCTCTCCCCCCTCCCTCCCCCCCATCTCTCTCCCCTCTCCCTCCAACCCTCTCTCCCCCATCTCTCTCCCCCCCCATCTCCCCCCATCTCTCTCTCTCCCCCATCATCTCTCTCTCCCCCATCTCTCCCTCCATCTCTCCCTCCATCCCATCTCCACATCCCCCCATCTCTCTCTCTCCCCCATCTCTCTCTCTCTCCCTCCCCCCATCTCTCCCCCCATCTCTCCCTCCCCCTCCATCTCTCACTCCCCCCCCCATCTCTCTCTCCCTCATCTCTCTCTCTCCCTCCCCCCATCTCTCTCTCCCTCCCCCATCTCCCATCTCTCCCTCCATCCCCCTCCATCCCTCCATCTCTCTCTCTCCCCCCATCTCTCTCTCCCCCATCCTCCCTCCATCCCTCCATCTCTCTCTCTCCCCATCTCTCTCTCCCTCTCCCATCTCTCTCTCTCTCCCCCCATCTCTCTCTCTCTCTCCATCCCCCCCCATCTCTCATCTCTCCCCATCTCTCTCTCCCCATCTCTCTCTCTCCCCATCTCTCCATCCCTCTCTCTCCCCCCCATCTCCCCTCCCCTCCATCTCTCTCTCTCCCCATCTCTCTCTCCTCCCATCTCTCTCTCTCCCTCCCTCCCTCCCCCTCTCTCTGATCCTCTCTCTCCCCCCATCTCTCTCTCTCCCCCCCCATCTCTCTCTCTCTCTCCCCATCTCTCTCTCTCCCCATCTCTCTCTCTCTCCCTCCATCCCCATCTCTCCCATCTCTCTCTCTCCCATCTCTCTCTCCCCCTCTCTCTCTCTCTCCCCATCTCTCTCTCTCTCCTCTCTCTCCCTCTCTCTCTCTCTCCCCCCATCTCTCTCTCCTCCCCATCTCTCTCTCCCCCCTCTCTCCCCCCCATCTCTCACCATCTCTCTCTCTCCCCCCCATCTCTCTCTCTCCCATCTCTCTCTCTCCCCATCTCTCTCTCCCCATCTCTCTCTCTCTCCCCATCTCTCTCTCTCTCCCCCATCTCTCTCTCTCTCCCCCATCTCTCTCTCTCTCTCTCTCTCCCCCATCTCTCTCTCCCCCCATCTCTCTCTCCATCTCTCTCTCCCATCTCTCTCTCCATCTCTCTCCCCATCTCTCTCTCACTCCCCCTCTCTCCCCATCTCTCTCTCTCTCCCCCATCTCTCCCCCATCTCTCTCTCCCCCATCTCTCTCTCTCTCCCCCATCTCTCTCCCATCTCCCCATCTCTCTCTCCCCCATCTCTCTCTCCCATCTCTCTCTCCATCTCTCTCCCCATCTCTCTCTCTCCCCATCTCTCTCTCTCCCCCCCATCTCTCTCTCTCCCCCCATCTCTCTCTCTCTCTCCCCATCTCTCTCTCTCTCCCCATCTCTCCTCTCTCTCTCTCTCTCTCTCCCCATCTCTCTCTCTCCCCCATCTCTCTCTCTCCCCCATCTCTCTCTCTCTCTCCCCCCCATCTCTCTCTCTCCCCATCTCTCTCTCTCCCCATCTCTCTCTCCCCATCTCTCTCTCCCCTCTCTCTCTCTCTCCCCCATCTCTCTCTCTCTCCCCTCCCATCTCTCTCTCTCTCTCCCCCCCCATCTCTCTCTCTCCCCATCTCTCTCTCTCCCCCCATCTCTCTCTCTCTCCCCATCTCTCTCTCTCTCTCTCTCCCCATCTCTCTCTCTCCCTCTCTCTCTCTCTCCCCCCATCTCTCTCTCTCTCTCTCTCTCTCTCCCTCTCTCTCTCTCTCTCTCTCTCTCTCCCCCATCTCTCTCTCTCCCCCATCTCTCTCTCCCCCCATCTCTCTCTCTCTCCCCCCCATCTCTCTCTCTCTCCCCCTCTCTCCCCATCTCTCTCTCTCCCCCCCATCTCTCTCTCTCTCCCCTCTCTCTCTCTCCCCCCAATCTCTCTCTCCCCATCTCTCTCTCTCCCCCATCTCCTCTCTCTCCCTCCATCTCTCTCTCTCCCCATCTCTCTCTCCCCATCTCTCTCTCTCCCCCATCTCTCTCTCTCTCCCCCATCTCTCTCTCTCCCCCATCTCTCCCCATCTCTCTCTCCCCCCATCTCTCTCTCCCCCATCTCTCTCTCTCCCATCTCTCTCCCCCCCATCTCTCTCTCCCCATCTCTCTCTCCCCCATCTCTCTCTCTCTCCCATCTCTCTCTCTCTCTCCACATCTCTCTCTCCCCCCATATCTCTCTCTCTCTCTCCCCCCTCTCTCTCTCCCCCATCTCTCCCTCTCTCCCCCCATCACACTCTCTCTCCCCCATCACACTCTCTCTCCCCCCATCACACTGTCTCTCTCCCTATCTCTCTCTCTCCCCATCTCCCTGGACCCTCTATTTCTTAAACTATCCGCAACCATTGTCGCAACCCCTATCACCAGCCTGTTCAACCTCTCTTTCATATCGTCTGAGATCCCCAAGGATTGGAAAGCTGCCGCAGTCATCCCCCTCTTCAAAGGGGGAGACACCCTGGACCCAAACTGTTACAGACCTATATCCATCCTGCCCTGCCTATCTAAGGTCTTCGAATGCCATGTCAACAAACAGGTCACTGACCATCTCGAATCCCACCGTACCTTCTCCGCTGGTCACGGGTATACCTCAGCCACGCTCAAGGTACTAAACGATATCATAACCGCCATCGATAAAAGACAGTACTGTGCAGCCGTCTTCATCGACCTCGCCAAGGCTTTCAACTCTGTCAATCACCATATTCTTATCGGCAGACTCAGTAGCCTCGGTTTTTCTGATGACTGCCTTGCCTGGTTCACCAACTACTTTGCAAACAGAGTTCAGTGTGTCAAATCGGAGGGCATGCTGTCCGGTCCTCTGGCAGTCTCTATAGGGGTGCCACAGGGTTCAATTCTTGGGCCGACTCTTTTCTCTGTATATATCAATGATGTTGCTCTTGCTGCGGGCGATTCCCTGATCCTCCTCTACGCAGACAACACCATTCTGTATACTTCCAGACCGTCCTTGGACACTGTGATATCTAACCTCCAAACGAGCTTCAATGCCATACAACACTCCTTCCGTGGCCTCCAACTGCTCTTAAACGCTAGTAAAACCAAATGCATGCTTTTCAACCATTCGCGGCCTGCACCCGCACTTCCGACTAGCATCACCACCCTGGATGGTTCCGACCTTGAATATGTGGACATCTATAAGTACCTAGGTGTCTGGCGAGACTGTAAACTCTCCTTCCAGACTCATATCAAACATCTCCAATCGAAAATCAAATCTAGAGTCGGCTTTCTATTCCGCAACAAAGCCTCCTTCACTCACGCTGCCAAACTTATCCTAGTAAAACTGACTATCCTACCGATCCTCGACTTCGGCGATGTTATCTACAAAATAGCTTCCAACACTCTACTCAGCAAACTGGATGCAGTTTATCACAGTGCCATCCGTTTTGTCACTAAAGCACCTTATACCACCCACCACTGCGACCTGTATGCTCTAGTCGGCTGGCCCTCGCTACATATTCGTCGCCAGACCCACTGGCTCCAGGTCATCTACAAGTCCATGCTAGGTAAAGTTCCGCCTTATCTCAGTTCACTGGTCACGATGGCAACACCCATCCGTAGCACGCGCTCCAGGAGGTGTATCTCACTGATCATCCCTAAAGCCAACACCTCATTTAGCCGCCTTTCGTTCCAGTTCTCTGCTGCCTGTGACTGGAACAAATTGCAAAAATCACTGAAGTTGGAGACTTTTATCTCCCTCACCAACTTCAAACATCTGCTATCTGAGCAGCTAACCGATCGCTGCAGCTGTACATAGTCTATCGGTAAATAGCCCACCCATTTTTACATACCTCATCCCCATACTGTTTTTATTTATTTACTTTTCTGCTCTTTTGCACAGCTATATCTCTACCTGTACATGACCATCTGGTCACTTATCACTCTAGTGTTAATCTGTAAAATTGTAATTATTCACCTACCTCCTCATGCACACAATGTATATAGACTCTTTTTTTCCTACTGTGTTATTGACTTGTTAATTGTTTATTCCATGTGTAACTCTGTGTTGTCTGTTCACACTGCTATGCTTTATCTTGGCCAGGTCGCAGTTGCAAATGAAAACTTGTTCTCAACTAGCCTACCTGGTTAAATAAAGGTGAAATAAAAAATAAATAAATAAATAAAATAAAAAAATCTCTCCCCCCCCCCTCTCTCTCTCTCTCTCTCTCTCTCACTCTCTCTCCAGCTCACTCTCTCCATCACTAATTATATGAATTCATCCTGTGGATTATGTCGCCATCTTGTGGTAGTTTTTATTTCTATGCGTGACATACCAGGAAGTCTGCACTAGCGCATGGGAATCCAAAAATGAAAACAAAACTACTGGCCACAAGTAAAATGGTGCGTCTTCGGGCTTTGGAGAACTTTGTTAATGTGTGTGCGGATATTAAATAGGCTTACCTTGGTACTTTCAGAAGCTTCAAATCCAGTCTCCCTCTCCCTCTTTCTGTCTCTCCCTCTCTCTCTCTCAACCCACTCCATGGATTCTGACTGTAACCATAGCGACCAGAGCACGAAGAGTCTGAGGGCTATCAGTGAAGAGAGAGACTTGTTGAGACTGGTGAACTGAGTCATTTAAAAGACTGTTATTGAATTGAGACTGGTGAACTGAGTCATTTAAAAGACTGTTATTGAATTGAGACTGGTGAACTGAGTCATTTAAAAGACTGTTATTGAATTGAGACTGGTGAACTGAGTCATTTAAAAGACTGTTATTGAATTGAGACTGGTGAACTGAGTCATTTAAAAGACTGTTATTGAATTGAGACTGGTGAACTGAGTCATTTAAATTGAGACTGTTATTGACTGTTATTGAATTGAGACTGGTGAACTGAGTCATTTAAAAGACTGTTATTGAATTGAGAGGTGAACTGAGTCATTAAACAGTCTTGAATTGAGACTGGTGAACTGAGTCATTTAAAAGACTGTTATTGAATTGAGACTGGTGAACTGAGTCATTAAACAGACTGTTATTGAATTGAGACTGGTGAACTGAGTCATTAAACAGACTCTTATTGAATTGAGACTGGTGAACTGAGTCATTAAACAGACTGTTATTAACATTTAACATTTAACATTTAAGTCATTTAGCAGACGCTCTTATCCAGAGCGACTTACAAATTGGTGCATTCACCTTATGACATCCAGTGGAACAGTCACTTTACAATAGTGCATCTAAATCTTAAAGGGGGGGGGGTGAGAAGGATTACTTATCCTATCCTAGGTATTCCTTAAAGAGGTGGGGTTTCAGGTGTCTCCGGAAGGTGGTGATTGACTCCGCTGTCCTGGCGTCGTGAGGGAGTTTGTTCCACCATTGGGGGGCCAGAGCAGCGAACAGTTTTGACTGGGCTGAGCGGGAACTGTACTTCCTCAGTGGTAGGGAGGCGAGCAGGCCAGAGGTGGATGAACGCAGTGCCCTTGTTTGGGTGTAGGGCCTGATCAGAGCCTGGAGGTACTGAGGTGCCGTTCCCCTCACAGCTCCGTAGGCAAGCACCATGGTCTTGTAGCGGATGCGAGCTTCAACTGGAAGCCAGTGGAGAGAGCGGAGGAGCGGGGTGACGTGAGAGAACTTGGGAAGGTTGAACACCAGACGGGCTGCAGCGTTCTGGATGATTTGTAGGGGTTTAATGGCACAGGCAGGGAGCCCAGCCAACAGCGAGTTGCAGTAATCCAGACGGGAGATGACAAGTGCCTGGATTAGGACCTGCGCCGCTTCCTGTGTGAGACAGGGTCGTACTCTGCAGATGTTGTAGAGCATGAACCTACAGGAACGGGCCACCGCCTTGATGTTAGTTGAGAACGACAGGGTGTTGTCCAGGATCACGCCAAGGTTCTTAGCGCTCTGGGAGGAGGACACAATGGAGTTGTCAACCGTGATGGTGAGATCATGGAACGGGCAGTCCTTCCCTGGGAGGAAGAGCAGCTCCGTCTTGCCGAGGTTCAGCTTGAGGTGGTGATCCGTCATCCACACTGATATGTCTGCCAGACATGCAGAGATGCGATTCGCCACCTGGTCATCAGAAGGGGGAAAGGAGAAGATTAATTGTGTGTCGTCTGCATAGCAAAGATAGGAGAGACCATGTGAGGTTATGACAGAGCCAAGTGACTTGGTGTATAGCGAGAATAGGAGAGGGCCTAGAACAGAGCCCTGGGGGACACCAGTGGTGAGAGCGCGTGGTGAGGAGACATATTCTCGCCACGCCACCTGGTAGGAGCGACCTGTCAGGTAGGACGCAATCCAAGCGTGGGCCGCGCCGGAGATGCCCAACTCGGAGAGGGTGGAGAGGAGGATCTGATGGTTCACAGTATCGAAGGCAGCCGATAGGTCTAGAAGGATGAGAGCAGAGGAGAGAGAGTTAGCTTTAGCAGTGCGGAGCGCCTCCGTGATACAGAGAAGAGCAGTCTCAGTTGAATGACTAGTCTTGAAACCTGACTGATTTGGATCAAGAAGGTCATTCTGAGAGAGATAGCGGGAGAGCTGGCCAAGGACAGCACGTTCAAGAGTTTTGGAGAGAAGAAAGAAGGGATACTGGTCTGTAGTTGTTGACATCGGAGGGATCGAGTGTAGGTTTTTTCAGAAGGGGTGCAACTCTCGCTCTCTTGAAGACGGAAGGGACGTAGCCAGCGGTCAGGGATGAGTTGATGAGCGAGGTGAGGTAAGGGAGAATGTCTCCGGAAATGGTCTGGAGAAGAGAGGAGGGGATAGGGTCAGTTTACAATCCAGGGTTACTCCAAGCAGTTTAGTCACCTCAATTTGACCAATTCACACATTTATTTATTACAAGATTTAGATGAGGTTTAGGATTTAGTGAATGATTTGTCCCAAATAAAATGATTTTTGTTTTTGAAAAATTTAGGACTAACTTTTTCCTTGTCTCACAACCTATTTCTGCATATTGATTATGAATTTGGACCTTTAACTGGTGTTTTGACACTGTGTTGTAAATCCAACAATATGACAACAGGAAGTGGCAACAGTATCATTTAAGTTATGTTCTATGAATATAAATGGTACATTTTACAGTTTATCGATCGCTTTGGCTCATTTTTTTTTTAAACAGTCTTAACATTTTCTAAACTCTAAGTGCAATTGTCACAACAGTTTTATGGGACATCACAACTCTATTGCATGTCTGTAAAATGTAGTAACTCCCCCTAAAACATGTAAGTAATGCTTCAAAATAGAGTTATTTTTCAGTAAATTGGCCAATGCCACCCAAATGAAAAAATGTTTAGATGTTTATTCACCATGGCAGTCAACCCTGGACATGTTTAGATGTTTATTCACCATGGCAGTCAACCCTGGACATGTTTAGATGTTTATTCACCATGGCAGTCAACTCTGGACATGTTTAGATGTTTATTCACCATGGCAGTCAACCCTGGACATGTTTAGATGTTTATTCACCATGGCAGTCAACCCTGGAAATGTTTAGATGTTTATTCACCATGGCAGTCAACTCTGGAAATTTTTAGATGTTTATTCACCACGGCAGTCAACCCTGGACATGTTTAGATGTTTATTCACCACGGCAGTCAACCCTGGACATGTTTAGATGTTTATTCACCATGGCAGTCAACCCTGGAAATGTTTAGATGTTTATTCACCATGGCAGTCAACTCTGGACATGTTTAGATGTTTATTCACCATGGCAGTCAACCCTGGACATGTTTAGATGTTTATTCACCATGGCAGTCAACCCTGGAAATGTTTAGATGTTTATTCACCATGGCAGTCAACTCTGGAAATTTTTAGATGTTTATTCACCACGGCAGTCAACCCTGGACATGTTTAGATGTTTATTCACCACGGCAGTCAACCCTGGACATGTTTAGATGTTTATTCACCATGGCAGTCAACCCTGGACATGTTTAGATGTTTATTCACCATGGCAGTCAACCCTGGACATGTTTAGATGTTTATTCACCATGGCAGTCAACCCTGGACATGTTTAGATGTTTATTCACCATGGCAGTCAACCCTGGACATGTTTAGATGTTTATTCACCATGGCAGTCAACCCTAGACATGTTTTATACACATTTCAGTTTTGTTCTACTTCCTTGTTGACACTGACTGCTTACGGTACCAGGATGTCAGTTCCCTCTAGCTGAATGCTGTGGTGTATCACACGGAGCTTTTTAGATAACGATTTCAACAGTAGGTCAAAGTTTGCTGGGAAGAGTCAATATTGTAGTTACACAGAAGAAAAAAAAGTTAATGCACATTTGTATGTTTACAGTACATTTATTTTTGTAGCAATGTGTTTACATGTAAACAGAACGTTCACATTTGCATGTCCATTTTTACATTTCTTACATATAAAGTCAAATAGTGAACAGAACATTTGGCACAAAGTGACATCCATGCAAAAAAAATGCAACAATGAAAACCTGAGGTAGTTCTGTAAAAAAAGAAGAAGTTTTTTTAAATATAAAAAAATGTACCTCCTCATGTCACGCTACAAGTTCCCCTCTTCTTGGTGGACATCCTGTCGCTCTTGTTGGTCTGGACAGAGATTTTTGTCAACATCACATCATATCTTGGCTAATAATATAATCCAGTTCCCCTGGGCCCAGACGTCAATTCAACGTCGGTTCAATGTAATTTAATTGAAATGACATGGAAACAACGTTGTTCAACCAGTGATTGAAATAAGCTAACTAGTTTACCTCAATTACCTCGTTAGACTCTTGTATTGCCCTTGATCATGATTTTCAGTTCCATTACATTACACAGAAGAGAAATTGGACGACGGCGTCTTCTGAATGGGGAAGTATTGTTAATTAGGAGCCACAATGCTCGGTCTGAACATTAACAAGCATCGCTTGCGATTAGGGTTTGGAAACTGTAGGACCTTATCTTTCATATTTACATTTACATTTAAGTCATTTAGCAGACGCTCTTATCCAGAGCGACTTACAAATTGGTGCATTCACCTTATGACATCCAGTGGGACAGTCACTTAACAATAGTGCATCTAAAACTTAGGGGGGGGTGGGGTGAGAGGGATTACTTAACCTATCCTAGGTATTCCTTAAAGAGGTGGGGTTTCAGGTGTCTCCGGAAGGTGGTGATTGACTCCGCTGTCCTGGCGTCGTGAGGGAGTTTGTTCCACCATTGGGGGCCAGGGCAGCGAACAGTTTTGACTGGGCTGAGCGGGAGCTGTACTTCCTCAGTGGTAGGGAGGCGAGCAGGCCAGAGGTGGATGAACGCAGTGCCCTTGTTTGGGTGTAGGGCCTGATCAGAGCCTGGAGGTACTGAGGTGCCGTTCCCCTCACAGCTCCGTAGGCAAGCACCATGGTCTTGTAGCGGATGCGAGCTTCAACTGGAAGCCAGTGGAGAGAACGGAGGAGCGGGGTGACGTGAGAGAACTTGGGAAGGTTGAACACCAGACGGGCTGCGGCGTTCTGGATGAGTTGAAGGGGTTTAATGGCACAGGCAGGGAGCCCAGCCAACAGCGAGTTGCAGTAATCCAGACGGGAGATGACAAGTGCCTGGATTAGGACCTGCGCCGCTTCCTGTGTGAGGCAGGGTCGTACTCTGCGGATGTTGTAGAGCATGAACCTACAGGAACGGGCCACCGCCTTGATGTTAGTTGAGAACGACAGGGTGTTGTCCAGGATCACGCCAAGGTTCTTGGCGCTCTGGGAGGAGGACACAATGGAGTTGTCGACCGTGATGGCGAGATCATGGAACGGGCAGTCCTTCCCGGGAGGAAGAGCAGCTCCGTCTTGCCGAGGTTCAGCTTGAGGTGGTGATCCGTCATCCACACTGATATGTCTGCCAGACATGCAGAGATGCGATTCGCCACCTGGTCATCAGAAGGGGGAAAGGAGAAGATTAATTGTGTGTCGTCTGCATAGCAATGATAAGAGAGACCATGTGAGGTTATGACAGAGCCAAGTGACTTGGTGTATAGCGAGAATAGGAGAGGGCCAAGAACAGAGCCCTGGGGGACACCAGTGGTGAGAGCGCGTGGTGAGGAGACAGATTCTCGCCACGCCACCTGGTAGGAGCGACCTGTCAGGTAGGACGCAATCCAAGCGTGGGCCGCGCCGGAGATGCCCAACTCGGAGAGGGTGGAGAGGAGGATCTGATGGTTCACAGTATCGAAGGCAGCCGATAGATCTAGAAGGATGAGAGCAGAGGAGAGAGAGTTAGCTTTAGCAGTGCGGAGCGCCTCCGTGATACAGAGGAGAGCAGTCTCAGTTGAATGACTAGTCTTGAAACCTGACTGATTTGGATCAAGAAGGTCATTCAGAGAGAGATAGCGGGAGAGCTGGCCAAGGACGGCACGTTCAAGAGTTTTGGAGAGAAAAGAAAGAAGGGATACTGGTCTGTAATTGTTGACATCGGAGGGATCGAGTGTAGGTTTTTTCAGAAGGGGTGCAACTCTCGCTCTCTTGAAGACGGAAGGGACGTAGCCAACGGTCAGGGATGAGTTGATGAGCGAGGTGAGGTAAGGGAGAAGGTCTCCGGAAATGGTCTGGAGAAGAGAGGAGGGGATAGGGTCAAGCGGGCAGGTTGTTGGGCGGCCGGCCGTCACAAGACGCGAGATTTCATCTGGAGAGAGAGGGGAGAAAGAGGTCAGAGCACAGGGTAGGGCAGTGTGAGCAGAACCAGCGGTGTCGTTTGACTTAGCAAACGAGGATCGGATGTCGTCGACCTTCTTTTCAAAATGGTTGACGAAGTCATCTGCAGAGAGGGAGGAGGGGGGGGGAGGGGGCGGAGGATTCAGGAGGGAGGAGAAGGTGGCAAAGAGCTTCCTAGGGTTAGAGGCAGATGCTTGGAATTTAGCGTGGTAGAAAGTGGCTTTAGCAGCAGAGACAGAGGAGGAAAATGTAGAGAGGAGGGAGTGAAAGGATGCCAGGTCCGCAGGGAGGCGAGTTTTCCTCCATTTCCGCTCGGCTGCCCGGAGCCCTGTTCTGTGAGCTCGCAATGAGTCATCGAGCCACGGAGCGGGAGGGAGGACCGAGCCGGCCTGGAGGATAGGGGACATAGAGAGTCAAGGGATGCAGAGAGGAGGAGAGGAGGGTTGAGGAGGCAGAATCAGGAGATAGGTGGGAGAAGGTTTGAGCGGAGGGAAGAGATGATAGGATGGAAGAGGAGAGAGTAGCGGGGAGAGAGAGCGAAGGTTGGGACGCGCGATACCATCCGAGTAGGGGCAGTGTGGGAGGTGTTGGATGAGAGCGAGAGGGAAAAGGATACAAGGCAGTGGTCGGAGACTTGGAGGGGAGTTGCAGTGAGGTTAGTGGAAGAACAGCATCTAGTAAAGATGAGGTCGAGCGTATTGCCTGCCTTGTGAGTAGGGGGAAGGTGAGAGGGTGAGGTCAAAGAGGAGAGGAGTGGAAAGAAGGAGGCAGAGAGGAAAGAGTCAAAGGTAGACGTGGGGAGGTTAAAGTCGCCCAGAACTGTGAGAGGTGAGCCGTCCTCAGGAAAGGAGCTTATCAAGGCATCAAGCTCATTGATGAACTCTCCGAGGGAACCTGGAGGGCGATAAATGATAAGGATGTTAAGCTTGAAAGGGCTAGTAACTGTGACAGCATGGAATTCAAAGGAGGCGATAGACAGATGGGTAAGGGGAGAAAGAGAGAATGACCACTTGGGAGAGATGAGGATCCCGTGCCACCACCCCGCTGACCAGACGCTCTCGGGGTGTGCGAGAACACGTGGGCGGACGAAGAGAGAGCAGTAGGAGTAGCAGTGTTGTCTGTGGTGATCCATGTTTCCGTCAGTGCCAAGAAGTCGAGGGACTGGAGGGAGGCATAGGCTGAGATGAACTCTGCCTTGTTGACCGCAGATTGGCAGTTCCAGAGGCTACCGGAGACCTGGAACTCCACGTGGGTCGTGCGCTGGGACCACCAGAGTAGGGTGGCCGCGGCCACGCGGTGAAGCGTTTGTATGGTCTGTGCAGAGAGGAGAGAACAGGGATAAACAGACACATAGTTGACAGGCTACAGAAGAGGCTACGCTAATGCAAAGGAGATTGGAATGACAAGTGGACTACACGTCTCGAATGTTCAGAAAGTTAAGCTACGTAGCAAGAATCTTATTGACTAAAATGATTAAAATGATACAGTACTGCTGAAGTAGGCCAGCTGGCAGTGGGTGCGTTGTTGACACTACACTAATCAAGTCATTCCGTTGAGTGTAATAGTTTCTGCAGTGTTGCTATTCGGGGGCTAGCAGGCTAGCTAGCAGTGTTGTTTACGTTACGTTGCGTTAAAAGAACGACAATAGATGGCTAGCGAACCTAGAAAATCGCTCTAGACTACACAATTATCTTTGATACAAAGACGGCTATGTAGCTAGCTAAGTAGCTAGCTACGATCAAACAAATCAAACCGTTGTACTGTAATGAAATGAAGTGAAAATGTGATACAACCTGTGAATGCGACCGGGTAGTTGAGTTCTATACAGAAGACGTTGGCTAGCGTTGGCTAGCTGTTGGCTAGCTAGCAGAGTCACCTACGTTAAGGACGACAAATAGCTGGCTAGCTAACCTCGGTAAATTAAGATAATCACTCTAAGACTACACACTCTAAACCTAAACAACACAATTATCTTGGATACGATGATACGATGATACGAAGACAGCAAAGACAGCTATGTAGGTAGCTAACACTAAACTAATCAAGTCGTTCAGTTGAGTGTAAAAGTTTCTCAGTGCAGCTAATCAGTGGACGTTAGCTAGCTGGCTAGTGAAGACTACGTTAGGACGGCGAAATACGATAATTACGCAATTATCTTTGATACAAAGACGGCTATGTAGCTAGCTGAGAAGAAATTGCTAAGATAAGACAAATCAAACCGAGATATAATGAAAAAGTTGTATCTTTTAAAAACTTTTTTTTTTACAAAATGTTCAATTGATACACACCTTAACATTTTGTTGTTGCAAATATATTTTCAGATTTTGGTTTGCGCTAATGTGTAACCTAGTCCTAACCCTTTCGCGACTGCTCTCCTCTAATGTCCTTTCCCGACTGCTCTCCTCTAATGTCCTTTCCCAGCCTCCGTACTTTCTGCTGGCCCCGCCCCTTTGTTGCTTCTTCTCGAAAGCGTACAGGCCGCTCTTTCAAAAGCTAGTTAGATAGCTAACTAGAAGACTATTGAACACTTCGAAAGGGAAACATAAAACTTGAGCTGGTGAGTAAAGCATTAGATATCTACCAATAGTCATAACGGGTCGCCAAGACGTCGTTATTAGTCGTTAGTTTTGCATAACCACTAGCTAGCTATCTGCTCTTCAGACCAGCTGCTGTTTAGCTTGGTAGCTAGCTAGCTAATAGCTCCTACTAACCCATTTGAAGCTGTGCTCAAACTCAGTCGATACACAAATACAATTATTGTTTTCTGACTGGTAACTACATGCAGATCGATTTTAGCTGTATAGAATAGCTATGTTAGTTATCCTGTTAGCTATGTTAGTTAGCTTGTTAGCTAGCGGAATTATGCTTCCAGGTTGGATCCTTCAAAATAAAAGCCGTCATAGGAATATTTAAATTAATTAATGGTCACCTGATATTGTTCTATTTAGTAAAAACATTTTTTTTATAAAATGAATGATAGAAAATGTAACGAGTTGACACACTTGACAGCAATGGAATCTGACTATACATGTAGATATTGGATGGTACAGAGGGGTTTTGTATTACACCACATCCTCCTATCTACACAGGTGACCTCACAAGGAACTCCCAGAACCTGGAATAACTTGTCTTGGTTGGAGACTCACAAAAGCAGCACTTCCTGAAACTCCCAGTGTGGGAGGAGAGATCTATGAGACCTTTGAATCCATATGAAAGGAAAGACACCTCACCCTATTTTTTTGTTGTTGACCAAGACACATTGTAACTCATCAGAATAGGATCATTTAAGAATCTTCCGGGACAAAATGGATCGAGAGAAGGGATTGTTGATGGATGAAATCGAAAAGGGTTTATGGAATTTAACCGAGGACAATCTGCGTTACCTTTGTGAACGTCATGGACACGGTGGGAAAGATGGCTTCAGGGTTAAAGGAATGGATCACCGCTCGTTACGGCGTGAAATCCTGGAGGAAATGTGGGACAATACGGATTCAATGAAATCAGAGGAGCAGGGAACGTCTTGGTTACTTCAACTGAAAGAGGACATCCGGAGGATACAGGAGGAGGGTAGCAGTGCTGCTGATGATGATGATGATGCTGTAGACTGTGACGAAGAATGGAACGGAGAGGGCGGGGTTCAGTTACCTAGCAATGGTTTGGAGGTGGAGCCCATGAGTTCCAGCCAATCTGATGATGATGATGGCGATGTAGACTGTGATGAAGAAAGGGACGAGGAGGTCAGGGATTGGATGGCTAGCGATGGGCTGGAGGTGGAGTTGTCTCCAGAGAGGCACACACCAGAGCAGAGAGTGAGAGAGGTGAGTACTTGATTTCCCAGTCTTACATTTTGTTTCGCAGGTCTTTCCTTGATTCCTTGACCTCCCTTTATAAAAAAAGATCTGATGTTCCTCCTCTTGGTCTTTCTCCACATCTGGGGTGTAATCATTATTCCAAACTGTTGTAAAAAGTTTTACAACGGGGGGGGTTTATATAAGACAAAGTCGGGTAGGTCCCTCCCCGTTTTCATTCCGTTGACTTCTGTTTGTGTTCTTGTGAATACACCCCTGATGTTCCTCCTCTTGGCCTTTTCTCATGCAATGGATTTTGAGAAGTAGTTTGAATAATTGAGGAGGAATTGAGGAGAGACTTGGCGGGTAGGAGATGGTGTCCCAACCTGTTTCATTTGGTATTTTTACCGTTTCCAGGACAAGCCTCCCCGGCCCCCCGCCACCCTCTCGAAGTCCCCGGGTCGTGTGTCCCGCGGTAGCGCCTTACTGCGCTGTCTGAAGAAGAGGGTGTCTGTGCAGCTAGACGACAGCAAGACAACTCGCACAGGAGAGAAATCTCACAGCCCGTCTAGCGCTAAACGATGCAAGAAAACTCTCCCAGGAGACAGGCCTAGCTCCCATATCTGTGATCACTGTGGGAAGAATTTAGGAAGTCAAAAAAGCCTGAAAAGCCACATGCGCGTTCATACTGAAGACAAACCTCACGAGTGCTCCGAGTGTGGGGAGACGTTCCGTCTGTTAAGAAGCCTTAAAAAACACCAGAAACTTCACACTGGTGAGGTTAGAGGGACGAAGAAAGTCAAAGTCCCTCATCCGTGTCCTCACTGCGGGACGATGCTAGCGTCGAAGAAAGAATTAAAGGATCATCTGAGAATCCGCCACACTGAGAAAACTCAGCTCTGCTCTGAATGTGGCAAGAGATTCTCTAGCACCTACGCCCTGAGGAAACACCAGAGACTACACACTGGGGAGCAGCTCCACCTCTGCCCTGACTGTGGGAAGACCTTCTATACTCAGGCACACTTGATATCTCACCAGAGGGTCCATGCTGAACACAGGGAAAGGCCGCATGTGTGTCCCGTCTGTGGGAGGGGCTTTACAGCAGCTTCGTCCTTGAAGTCACATCAGAGTATTCACACCGGAGAGAAACCTTACCTCTGCTCTGAATGCGGGAAGAGTTTCAGAACATTAGGACACTTCACAACACACCAGAAGCAGCATGTCGAAGCAAAGCCATCTTTCCCTTGCCCTGTTTGCAACCAGTGTCTCTCAACAAAGCGCAACCTGATATTTCACCAGAGAATGCACACGGGAGAGAAGCCTTACCATTGCTCTCAGTGTGACCGGCGCTTTGTTAATGAGCAGAAATTGAAAAGTCATCAGCGTGTACACACTGGAGAGAAGCCCTACCTTTGCTCCCAGTGTGGGAAAAGTTTCGCTCTTTCACAAAATCTTAAAAAGCATCTCAGGGTGCATTCAGGTGAGAGACGTTACAGATGTACCTATTGTGTAAAGAGTTTCATTTCTTCATCTGGTCTGAAATCACACCTGCAAACGCACACTGGAGTGAAACCCTGCCACTGCCCTGAATGTGGGAAAGGTTTCTCAGAGAAGAGAGCTCTGAAGAATCACATGCTCACACACGGGAGAGAAACCGCTCCAACGTTCCAATGTCTGTGAGAATGTAACTCAGCACCCGGAGATACACGCTGGGGTTGAAGAGCATAAATAACTGCCATTAGAATGAGTCGCTCTGGATAAGAGCGTCTGCTAAATTACTAAAACGTTTTAAAATAAAACATAGATATTGTACACCGCTGCCTTCCCGACTCCCACGTGATAGTTAATTTCTGTCTTATTTTCTCTGAAAAGACTTACCAAGAAACTACCATTTAACTAGTTATTTTGTGTCTGGGTGTTCTGTTTATGAATTGTCTGCTTGCATTGAACTGTTCTATCTAGCCTGAATCCAGAACCTGTTTTGTGCGAATATGTGTGTGTATATATAAATGTATATATGACTCCCATTTTGGCATGTATTTAGCAGTGTAAGGTGCAGTACCAATGTGGACACAAAAAGGACACCACTTGCCTGTTTTTAAAAAAAATTTTATGTTGTGAGGTTGCTTCACTTGTCTTCTACTATGGTTGGCTCGCGCTATGGCCGTTTTAGAAGAGGTCTGCCAAGACAACTGTACACATCTGAATGAAGCAACTAGATAAAATTATGACATCTTATTCCCGAGGTAACGAACACGCCTGCACTGATCTGCCTCGTATCTTTTGCATAGAGTCATGGGATTGATCAAAAGGACTGTGAGTGTGCATGTGAGTTGGCCCCCGTGAAAAGGATGCAACCTGGAGATGTACAGTGCGACAGGTAACCTAGCGGTTAAGAGCAGTTAACCGAAAGGTCACTGGTTCGAATCCTTGAGACGAATCCTTGAGACGAACGTTATGTTCCCCGGGCGCCGAACACGTCGATTTAAGGCAGACTTCCCGCACCTCTCTGATTCAGAGGAGTTGTTAAATGCATTTCAGTTGAAGGTATACAGTATCCCCCCTTTCCCCTGGAGTCATCTTTTAGTTCTACATCAATACATGCACAATTCATAATGTAGATTATAGTTGTACAACTGTCTAGGTATCCCCCCTTTCCCCTGGACTCCCAGGAGTCATCTTTTAGTTCTACATCAATACATGCACAATTCATAATGTAGATTATAGTTGTACAACTGTCTAGGTTTCCCCCCTTTCCCCTGGACTCCCAGGAGTCATCTTTTAGTTCTACATCAATACATGCACAATTCATAATGTAGATTATAGTTGTACAACTGTCTAGGTATCCCCCCTTTCCCCTGGACTCCCAGGAGTCATCTTTTAGTTCTACATCAATACATGCACAATTCATAATGTAGATTATAGTTGTACAACTGTCTAGGTATCCCCCCTTTCCCCTGGACTCCCAGGAGTCATCTTTTAGTTCTACATCAATACATGCACAATTCATAATGTAGATTATAGTTGTACAACTGTCTAGGTTTCCCCCCTTTCCCCTGGACTCCCAGGAGTCATCTTTTAGTTCTACATCAATACATGCACAATTCATAATTTAGATTAGTGTTCATAGTGTACTCTGTGGTTTCTACAATCTTACTGTTCATAGTGTAGTTTTTATCTTACACTGTTCCTAGTGTACATACTGTATGTGAATTGTGTATATCTAGTCCGTATATTCTGTTTGTAGCCTAGATTCTGTTTATTGTGTCAGCACCATATCACAGAGTCAAATTTCTGTACATGCGAATAAAGGTGATTCTCCGTTCCATCTGTTGATTGGAGGGGGAAGTTACAGATGTTTACATGTCTCACACAGTTGTTCATCTAATGTTTCATTTTGATATGTTTTTTTTAATGTTTAAAAATTAAATGTGTTTTTTTTTCCAAATAATAAGTCATGTTTGTTCCTGCTTGGTCCCAGTGGTGAGACTGGTTTGGATGCTGATTCATGAAGTTGAGCTAATCTTTCGGTCTTGTATGCATCTTTCTTCCCCCCCCACTTCACAGCTGATTCAAATAATGAACTAATCATCAAGATTTGCCCATTTGAATCCGCTGTGTCGTGTTCGGACAAAAACCAAATGTGGCAATCCTTGGGGTCCCGAGGACCGAGTTTGGGAAACGCTGACTTAATCCCGTGGAAACTAAAGCGATTTGAAGTGGATAGAAAATGGGATGTATTCATTAGTTGCAGGTCATAGCAAACAGTTTTGCAACATAAAATGTTATGCAATGAAAACTAGTTTCGTTTGGACAAATCCCGAGTAAATAGACCCAATATATTAATGTATAGATAATTTCATAAAACTACTTTCACGTTTGCTTTCATCGCCCCATTTGGCAAATTACTCAATCATAAACAATACAACTAGTGAAAATCACCAGTAAACTCACTGAACACTCCTCTTTCTCTCTGTGCTGTGTAGAATTGCTTGCTGTTTGGGATTTTAGGCTGGGTTTCTGTACAGCACTTTGAGATATCAGCTGATGTAAGAAGGGCTAGAAACATACAATTTGATTTGACATAGGCACGTGGGATAATACATGTACTCGTATGTTCGTGTACTGAGTAATTGTTCTTCGAATTTAGCTATGACGCAATATAGTGTTATCTATGTCCCCAATGAGCGTAGTTCTATTACTGTTCTCGAGACTCTCTCTGCCCTCGAGACTCTCTCTGTCCTCGAGACTCTCTCTGTCCTCGAGACTCTCTCTGCCCTCCGCCTTCTGCTCTCAGGTCCTTCCTGCTCGCCCCGCCCCTTTGTTTTGTTCTCATCTGGAAGGTGAACAGGCCGCTTGCGTTTTGAACAGGTAGCTAGAAGACGACTGAAAACGAAGAAAGGATTATGTTTACAATCCAACCGGTGAGTAAATCATTAAGGTATCTACTAACGGCCAGAAGGGGGTCGTCCAAAAAATGTGCAATTAGCAAGTTGTTAGGTTTACATAACCGCTAATTTAGCTGGATAGCTAGCTTCTCTTCAGACTAGCTGTTTTTTTTAGCTTAGTAGCTAGTTAGCTAATTGCTCTTGTAAACAATGTTTTAAGCTGTAGTTCAAACTGAGTCGATATTCGAATAAAATGATTGTTTTCTGACTCGAAGCTACATGCATATCGATTGTAGCTATATGAAATCATCAACGAGTTACCGTTGTATTTTCTGTCTGTATTAGCCATGCTAGCTAACGTTAGCTGCTTCTTCTTCATTAGGATTTGTTTGGCGAATCGCATCCAACTTTTAGGGGCGCACGGCGCCACCTACTGTACTGGCGTGAGGCCATTCGGCCTACGTACGTTAATTGATATGGTGATAGAAAATTAGGGAAAAGGAAAATTGCCCTGCCAACTATTAGCCATCTATAATAATAAAAAAATACCACCCCAATCCACTATTTAACCCTCTTCTAACTCTACTCCAGACCAATGGTCTGAGAGAACAGAACACTACCACTCAACACTCTCTGTTTCTCCACGCTCTCCACCAGGTCTGAGAGAACACTACCACTCAACTCTCTCTGATTCTCCACGCTCTCCACCAGGTCAGAGAACACTACCACTCAACTCTCTGATTCTCCACTCTCTCCTCCAGGTCAGAACACTTTCCTTTCGACACGCCCACTCATTATACACGCCCACTACTTTCCTTTTGAAACGCCCACTACTTTCCTTTCGACTCACCCACTCATTATACACGCCCACTACTTTCCTTTTGACACGCCCACTCATTATACACGCCCGCTAGTTTCCTTTCGACACGCCCACTACTTTCCTTTCGACACACCCACTACTTTCCTTTTGACACGCCCATTCATTATACACGCCCAGTACTTTCCTTTCGACACGCCCACTCATTATACACACCCACTACTGTCCTTTTGACACGCCCACTACTTTCCTTTTGACACGCCCACTCATTATACACGCCCACTACTTTCCTTTCGACACGCCCACTACTTTCCTTTCGACACACCCACTCATTATTCCTTTTGACACGCCCACTACTTTCCATTCGACACACCCACTACTTTCCTTTCGACACGCCCACTACTTTCCTTTCGACACGCCCACTCATTATACACGCCCACTACTTTCCTTTCGACTCACCCACTCATTAGACACACCCACTACTTTCTTTTTGACACGCCCACTCATTATACACGCCTAGTACTTTCCTTTTGACACGCCCACTCATTATACACGCCCACTACTGTCCTTTCGACACGCCCACTCGTTATACACGCCCACTACTTTCCTTTCGACAGGTCCACTCATGAACGCCCACTACTTTCCTTTTGACACGCCCACTACTTTCCTTTTGACACGCCCACTCATTAGACACGCCCACTACTTTCCTTTTGACATGCCCACTCATTATACACGCCCACTACTTTCCTTTCGACACGCCCACTCATTATACACGCCCACTACTTTCCTTTCGACACACCCACTCATTATACACGCCCACTACTTTCCTTTCGACATGCCCACTCATTATACACGCCCACTACTTTCCTTTCGACACGCCCACTACTTTCCTTTTGACACACCCACTACTTTCCTTTTGACACGCCCACTACTTTCCTTTTGACACGCCCACTCATTATACACGCCCACTACTTTCCTTTCGACACGCCCACTCATTATACACGCCCACTACTTTCCTTTCGACACGCCCACTGCTTTCCTTTTGACACGCCCACTCATTATACACGCCCACTACTTTCCTTTTGACACGCCCACTCTTTATACACGCCCACTACTTTCCTTTTGACACGCCCACTCGTTATACACGCCCACTACTTTCCTTTTGACACGCCCACTACTTTCCTTTCCACACGCCCACTCATTATACACACCCACTACTTTCCTTTTGACACGCCCACTACTTTCCTTTTGACACGCCCACTCATTATACACGCCCACTACTTTCCTTTCGACACACCCACTACTTTCCTTTCGACACACCCACTCGTTATACACGCCCACTACTTTCCTTTCCACACGCCCACTCATTATACACGCCCACTACTTTCCTTTCGACACGCCCACTACTTTCCTTTCGACACACCCACTCATTATACACGCCACTACTTTCCTTTCCACACACCCACTACTTTCCATTATACACGCCCACTACTTTCTTTTTGACACGCCCACTTTTCCTTTCCACACACCCATTCATTATACACGCCCACTACTTTCCTTTTGACACGCCCACACACCCACTCATTATACACGCCCACTACTTTCCTTTTGACACGCCCACTCATTATACACGCCCACTACTTTCCTTTCCACACACCCACTCATTATACACGCCCACTACTTTCCTTTCCACACACCCACTCATTATACACGCCCACTACTTTCTTTTTGACACGCCCACTACTTTCCTTTCGACACACCCACTCATTATACACGCCCACTACTTTCCTTTCGACACACCCACTCATTATACACGCCCACTACTTTCCTTTTGACACGCCCACTCATTATACACGCCCACTACTTTCTTTTTGACACGCCCACTACTTTCCTTTCGACACACCCATTCATTATACACGCCCACTACTTTCCTTTCGACACGCCCACTCATTATACACGCCCACTACTTTCCTTTCGACACGCCCACTCATTATACACGCCCACTACTTTCCTTTCGACACGCCCACTCATTATACAAGCCCACTACTTTCCTTTCGACACGCCCACTCATTATACACGCCCACTACTTTCCTTTCGACACGCCCACTATTTCCATTTTCATTCCTATCGACACGCCCATACTACTTTCCTTTAAACTGATGGGCGAGTCACGATATACAGGACCAGTCAACAGTTTGGACACCTACTCATTCCAGGGTTTTTCTTTATTTTACTTTTTTCTACATTGTAGAATAATAGTGACGACATCAAAACTATGAAGTAACACATATGGGATTATGTAGTAACCATAAAGTGTTAAACAAATCAAAATATATTTTATATTTGAGATTATTCAAAGTAGCCACTTAACATTCTCTCAACCAGCTTCATGAGGAATGCTTTTCCAACAGTCTTAAAGAAGTTGCCCCATATGCTGAGCACTTGTTGGCTGCTATTCCTTCACTCTGCGGTCCAACTCATCCCAAACCATCTCAATTGGGTTGAGGTCAGGTGAATGTTTGTAAACAAAATAAATGTAAACACTGTATAGTCTCAAAATATAGTTAAAACTGTGTAATTTAGATTTCATGGATGGTCAGTCCTTGCATCTATAGCTCTGTCAATGAATTTGAGAGTGGTTAGATTTCTCCTGCCCCCATCCCACCGCTTTTTATCAAAACAGGGTCGGGGATGACGCTTTGTTATTGTCTTAACTGCTGATCGGTGCTCTAAGTAAAAAATGTAAGATTGACAATCTAATGTAGAAAATGTTTTGATTTGTTTCTTTTCTCTCACCATGTTCTCCTGTTTCCACAGATTCCGCAAAACTGAATGCCGCTACACATCTACATAGATGGGCAAAACTGTTGTTTCTTTTCTCTCACATGTTCTCCATTTCCACAGGGACCTCAAAGGAGATTCCACAGGGGACCTCAGGTGACCTCACAAGGAGATGGGGACCTCACAGGTGGGGACCTCACAAGGAGAATCCACAGGGGAACCTCACAAGGTCCACAGACCTCACAAGGAGATTCCACAGGTGACCTCACAAGGAGATTCCACAGGTGACCTCACAAGGAGAGATTCCACAGGGGACCTCACAAGGAGAGATTCCCACAGGGAGAGACCTCACAAGGAGATTCCACAGGGGACCTCACAAGGAGATTCCACAGGGGACCTCACAAGGAGCTTCCACAGGGGACCTCACAAGGAGATTCCACAGGGGACCTCACAAGGAGATTCCACAGGGGACCTCACAAGGAGATTCCACAGGGGACCTCACAAGGAGATTCCACAGGGGACCTCACAAGGAGATTCCACAGGGGACCTCACAAGGAGCTTCCACAGGGGACCTCACAAGGAGATTCCACAGGGGACCTCACAAGGAGATTCCACAGGGGACCTCACAAGGAGATTCCACTGCTCTGGTGACAGGAAGATGATCTGGTGTTATGACAACTCGAGATATGAGTTCTCTATTTTTTACTTAACCAACAATGCATTTTTAAGAACAATTAGTGTCAAGGGCTTAAGTAAGCATTTCACTGTAAGGTCTACATGTTGTATTCAGCATTTCACTGTAAGGTCTACTGGTCTACATGTTGTATTCAGCATTTCACTGTAAGGTCTACATGTTGTATTCAGCATTTCACTGTAAGGTCTACAGGTCTACATGTTGTATTCAGCATTTCACTGTAAGGTCTACTGGTCTACATGTTGTATTCAGCATTTCACTGTAAGGTTTACACCTGTTGTATTTTTCACTGGGTTTACACCTGTTGTATTTGGCGCATGTGAAAATTTAACATTTGATTTGACACAGGAGAGAGACACACCTCACACTTGTTGCAGCTACATTCAATAACCAGTTGTTATTGCTCCTTTTACCAAGAAACATTCAATATTCTGCGGTGACAAAATGAATCGAGAGGAGGGAGTGTTGATGGATGAAATCGAAAAGAGTTTATGGAATTTGACTGAGGACAATTTACGTTACCTGTGTGAACATCATGGACATGATGGATCCGAAGTTAAAGGAATGGATCACCGCTCGTTGCGGCGTAAAATCATGGAGGAAATGTGGGACAATACGGATTCAATTAAATCGGTGGAGCAGGGAACGTCTTGGTTACTTCAACTGAAAGAGGACATCAGGAGGATACTGGAGGATGCTAGCAGTGCACCCTCGAGTCCCCTCCAGGCTGAGGATGCTAGCAGTGCACCCTCGAGTCCCCTCCAGGCTGAGTCCCCACCAGGCTGAGGATGCTGTAGACTGTGATGAAGAGTGGAGCGGAGATGGAGGGGCTGGGTTACCTAGCGACGGGTTGGAGGCGGAGTCCATGAGTCCCAGACAATCCAACAACGCTGCAGACTGCAACGTAGAGGACAAGGATTGGTTACCTAGCAACAGACTGGAGGCGGAGTTTACTCCAGAAAGGCACACACTAGAGCAAAGAGTGAGAGGCGTGAGTATTTATTATCCCAGTCGGAAAGGGAGTATTTATTGTCCCAGTAGGAAAGGGAGTATTTATTATCCCAGTAGGAAAGGGAGTATTTATTATCCCAGTCAGAAAGGGAGTATTTATTATCCCAGTAGGAAAGGGAGTATTTATTATCCCAGTCGGAAAGGGAGTATTTATTATCCCAGTCGGAAAGGGAGTATTTATTGTCCCAGTCGAAAATTTATTATCCCAGTCGTATTTATTATCCCAGTAAGAAAGGGAGTATTTATTACCCAGTAGGAAAGGGAGTATATTATTTATTATCCCAGTAGGAAAGGGAGTATTTATTATCCCAGTAGGAAAGGGAGTATTTATTATCCCAGTAGGAAAGGGAAAAGGGATTTATTGTCCCAGTAAAGGAAAGGGAGTATTTATTATCCCAGTCGGAAAGGGAGTATTTATTGTCCCAGTAGGAAAGGGAGTATTTATTATCCCAGTAGGAAAGGGAGTATTTATTGTCCCAGTAGGAAAGGGAGTATTTATTGTCCCAGTCAGAAAGGTAGTATTTATTATCCCAGTAGGAAAGGGAGTATTTATTGTCCCAGTCGGAAAGGGAGTATTTATTGTCCCAGTAGGAAAGGGAGTATGTATTGTCCCAGTCAAAGTGTTTCTCAACAGTCCTTCATTGATTCCTCAACTTCCTTCTAGAAAAGACATTGGAGGAGAATATCTGAGGTTCCTCCTCTTGACGTAATCGGGGATGAGGGGAATTTAAAGACTTCCTTTGACAGGTAGAGGAGCATTTCCCACCCTGATTAACTCAGTCTCTATTTTTGTTATTTACAGGACACGTCTCTCCCGCCCCCCTCCACTCTCCTGAAGACCCTGTGTCGTGCCTCTCCCGGTACCCCCTTAATTTGGGGTCTGAAGAGTGTGTCTGTGCAGCTGGTGGACTGCAGGAAAACACACAAGAAAACCCACTCCTGTCCTCAAGGCGGGAAGAGTCTTGCCACAAAAGACATTCTGGAGCGACATCTGCTAACTCACACTGGAGAGAAACAGAAGAATATATGCGCTGAATGTGGAAAAGTATTCAGTACATTTTCCAGCCTTACCAGACATCTGAAAACTCACACTGGAGAGAAATGTCATGTTTCTGAAACCACATGCTCTGAATGCGGAAAGACATTCAGTACACATTCCAGTCTTAGGAGACATCTGCTAACTCACACTGGAGAGAAACCGTACGTTTGTCCTCGTGGGAAGAATTTAAATGATCCAGGCAACTTAAAGAAACACATCTTTAGAACTCACTCAGGAGAACATTTTGAAGAGGAACCTTCCGAAAACTATGTTGGTTCCTCAGAACATGATGGGCCCGTGAAGAAACAAGTCCTTCATCCATGTGCTCACTGTGGTAAGAAGTTGTCAACCAAAACAAGACTAACGATTCACCTGAAGACCCACACTGGAGAGAAACCTCACGTCTGCCCCGACTGCGGGAAGAGCTTTGCTTTCCGTCCCTCCTTGACCAAACATCAGAAACTTTGTCATTCAGAGCACGGAGGAGTGAAACGGCACGAATGTTCAGTCTGTGGGAAAATCTTTAATCAACCAGGAGCCTTGAGGTCCCATCAAAGAACCCACACGGGAGAGAAACCCCACCTCTGCTCCGACTGTGGGAAGAGTTTCTGTTTTCGTTCGTCTCTGAGAAGACATCAGGTACTCCACGCAGGAGACAGTGCGAAGCCCCACGTGTGCTCTGTCTGTGGGAAAGGCTTCAGAGATTCTGGATACTTAAAAAAACATCAATCTATCCATTCCGGAGAGAAACCTCACCTCTGTTCTGATTGTGGAAAAACTTTCACGTCCTTCCTTAGCTTAACAAATCATTCCAAATCACATCGTCTAGATGGAAACCAATTCCAATGCCCTGAATGTAAGCGCCATTTCCCAACAAAGGAAAGGCTGACAAGCCACCGGAGGACGCACACCGGGGAGAAACCGTTCTGCTGCTCCCAATGCCACAAGCGCTTCTCTCATTCAAATAGTTATCAAAGGCACCTTCGCATGCACTCTGGTGAAAAACCCTTTGTGTGTCCTCTCTGTGGGAAGCGATTTAATGACTCTTCAAACCTTAGAACACATGTTAGAAGACATAAAGGAGAAAAGGTAGGAAAGACACAGGTCTCTGAGCCATGCCCTCACTGTGGGAAGAGGCTGGCTTCTAAGGCAGGGTTAGAGACTCACCTGCGGATCCACACTGGAGAGAAACCTCACCTTTGTGCCATCTGCGGCAAGCGATTTACCTTCCTCTCCGCCTTGAGAAGACATCAGAAAACGCAGCACAGAGAGCAAGTAGCGAAACCGCACGTCTGTTCTGTCTGTGGGAAAGGCTTTGTGGAGTCTGGAGCGCTGAAGAAACATGTGGTGACCCACGAGGAGAAACAGCACCTTTGCTCCGATTGCGGGAAGAGTTTTAGGGTGCTTCAGGCCTTGTCGATTCATCAGAGAACCAAGCATCAGAAAACAAATCAGCAAGTAAGAGAAAACAATTCATACCTCTGTCTTACTTGCGGCCAGGAATTCAATTCGAAGCATAGATTGGTAATCCACGAGAGAAAGCACACAGGAGAGAAACCTTACCAATGCTCTCTGTGTGGCAGGTGCTTCGCTGATAAGACTAACATGAGACGTCACCAGACAGTGCACACAGGAGAGAAACCATTCCAATGCTCGGTCTGTGACATGAAGTTCTCTCAAGTCGCCTCTTTAATACGGCACCGGCTAATACACTCGGGTCACAAACCGCACCACTGCACTTACTGTGACAAGAGTTTCTCTCAGTCGAACACGCTGAAAACGCACATACTAACCCACACCGGAGAGAAACCGTACCAGTGCCCCGACTGTGGGAAGGGTTTCACTGAAAAGAAAGCCATTAAGAAACACCAACACGACACACACGGGACAGGAGCACACAGCAACACACTGCTTTCTCATAGAGATTGAGTCAAGACCAGAGCCCTCGGGCAAAGCCCTACCGATGTCCTGACTGAAGAAAATGTTTCTCGGAGAAAAGAGCTCTTGTGAAAACCCAGAAGGCACACCGGAGCGACAGCGCCCCTTATTGTTTCATTTTGATCTGAAGGTTTGAGAATGTTTTAAAATAAACATGTGCTTTTTAAAATAGTTTGTTTTTTTCTCCACTTGGCCCCAACTGTGAGTCTGGTTTGGATACAGTCATGAATTGGAGCTCAGAACATTTTCTGGTCTTGAATGGTGATGTTTATTTTTGAATGTTTAACTGTATAGATTAATCCTCTGGAAGCTAAAGTGGTTTGAAGTGGATAGAAACATGGATTTATATATTGATATTTCAATAATACTATTGCATTCATTTGCTGGTTTTGGCAAATTGCTTTAAAGTGTGCATCAATTTGCTGGTTTTGGCAAATTGCTTTAAAGTGTACATTCATTTGCTGGTTTTGGCAAATTGCAAATCATAGACATTCTAAACAAACTAGTGAAAATCACCAGCAAACTGAACACTCCTTTCTGTGATGTATCATCATTACATGGGCTATTACCCAAAGTGGATCAAACAGATCATTCATGTGTACTAACTCAAATCATCCTACTGAGTAATGTTACGTTTTATTTAGCCACGATGCAATGTAAACCGTGTCCATGTCCTCAATGAGGATATCTTCATTCGTTCTCTCAAATGTGATAGGAAAGCATTTTAAGATGTGATTAGGAAAGCAGTGGACCAACAGGAAGATGTGATTACTGACAGGAAAGACAGTGTGGTCAATAGAGAGAGACTGACAGTGTGGTCAGTAGGAGAGACTGATACAGTGTGGTCAGTAGGAGAGAGACTGATACAGTGTGGTCAGTAGGAGAGTGGTACAGGAGAGACTGATACAGTGTGGTCAGTAGGAGAGAGACTGATACAGTGTGGTCAGTAGGAGAGAGACTGATACAGTGTGGTCAATAGGAGAGAGACTGATACAGTGTGGTCATAGGAGACTGATACAGTGTGGTCAGTAGGAGAGAGACTGATACAGTGTGGTCAGTAGGAGAGAGACTGATACAGTGTGGTCAGTAGGAGAGAGACTGATACAGTGTGGTCAGTAGGAGAGAGACTGATACAGTGTGGTCAGTAGGAGAGAGACTGATACAGTGTGGTCAGTAGGAGAGAGACTGATACAGTGTGGTCAGTAGGAGAGAGACTGATACAGTGTGGTCAGTGTGGTCAGTAGAGAGAGACTGATACAGTGTGGTCAGTA
>NC_060190.1:44298-150160 GCF_021184085.1 Oncorhynchus gorbuscha
CACACCTACTGACTGGAGACGATCCCAGAGCATCACTCACACCTACTGACTGGAGACAATCCCAGAGCATCACTCACACCTACTGACTGGAGACAATCCCAGAGCATCACTCACACCTACTGACTGGAGACGATCCCAGAGCATCACTCACACCTACTGACTGGAGACAATCCCAGAGCATCACTCACACCTACTGACTGGAGACGATCCCACAGCATCACTCACACCTACTGACTGAGACTCATCCCACAGCATCACTCACACCTACTGACTGCATCACAGCATCACTCACACCTACTGACTGGAGACGATCCCACAGCATCACTCACACCTACTGACTGGAGACGATCCCACAGCATCACTCACACCTACTGACTGGAGACGATCCCACAGCATCACTCACACCTACTGACTGGAGACAATCCCACAGCATCACTCACATTACAGAGACGATCTGTACTCTAAGCATCGTGTTATTCCTTCTAGTTCTGGATGAGACTAGAACACACGGCAGGGACCGGGGTCAGACTAGAACGCCGGAGACAGGGAGGGGGTCAGAGTAGAACACCGGCAGGGAGGGGGTCAGACTAGAACACCTGCAGGGGGGGGTCAGACTAGAACACCTGCAGGGAGGGGGTCAGACTAGAACACCGGCAGGGAGGGGGTCAGACTAGAACACCGGCAGGGAGGGGGTCAGACTAGAACGCCGGCAGGGAGGGGGTCAGACTAGAACGCCGGCAGGGAGGGGGTCAGACTAGAACACCGGCAGGGAGGGGTCAGACTAGAACGCCGGCAGGGAGGGGGGGTCAGAGTAGAACACCGGCAGGGGGGGTCAGAGTAGAACACCGGCAGGGGGGGTCAGAGTAGAACACCGGCAGGGGGGGTCAGAGTAGAACACCGGCAGGGAGGGGTCAGAGTAGAACACCTGCAGGGAGGGGGTCAGACTAGAACACCTGCAGGGAGGGGGTCAGACTAGAACACCGGCAGGGAGGGGTCAGACTAGAACACCGGCAGGGAGGGGGTCAGACTAGAACACCGGCAGGGAGGGGGTCAGACTAGAACACCGGCAGGGAGGGGGTCAGACTAGAACACCTGCAGGGAGGGGGTCAGACTAGAACACCGGCAGGGAGGGGGTCAGACTAGAACACCTGCAGGGAGGGGGTCAGACTAGAACACCGGCAGGGAGGGGGTCAGACTAGAACACCGGCAGGGAGGGGGTCAGACTAGAACACCTGCAGGGAGGGGGTCAGAGTAGAACACCGGCAGGATAGTATTTCATTGTGTTGTTCCTTCTAGATCTGGAGGTGCTGCTCTTTCTGGAACACCATTTATAATATAAAACATACATGTGTTTATAATGTCAACAAACATACATGTGTTTATAATGCATACAAACATACACATCACACTGACTGGAGACATGTTACTCTAAACAGTTATACTGCAGAGAAAATAAAATAATTTCATTAAACCTGATTACTAACATAGAAGATGCCTGAGTAACTCCAGATTACTAACATAGAAGATCCCTGAGTAACTCCAGATTACTAACGTAGAAGATCCCTGAGTAACTCCAGATTACTAACGTAGAAGATGCCTGAGTAACTCCAGATTACTAACGTAGAAGATCCCTGAGTAACTCCAGATTACTAACGTAGAAATCCCTGAGTAAATCCAGATTACTAACGTAGAAGATCCCTGAGTAAATCCAGATTACTAACGTAGAAGATCCCTGAGTAAATCCAGATTACTAACGTAGAAGATCCCTGAGTAAATCCAGATTACTAACGTAGAAGATCCCTGAGTAAATCCAGATTACTAACGTAGAAGATCCCTGAGTAAATCCAGATTACTAACGTAGAAAATCCCTGAGTAAATCCAAATTACTAACGTAGAAGATCCTTAATAAGTAACTCTGCCATAGGTATAAAGACAGTTAAAATGGAGCCCTAAACTAAAGTTGAAACTGGTATCACTCATTACATCCTCTAGCTTAATGGTTTTATTTAACTAGGCAAGTCAGTTAAGAACTAATTCTTATTTCACAATGACGACCTACCCCTCCCTAACCCGGTTGATGCTTGGCCAATTGTGCGCTACCCTACAGGACTCTTGATCACGGCCTGTTGTGATATAGCCCAGGATCGAACATGGGTCTGTAGTGACGTCTCTAGCACTTCAATGTAGTGCTTTAAATCGCTGCGCCATTCAGGAGCCTTATTCCTAGTATAAAGGTCTTAATGATTAGCTGAATCAGGTGTGCTAGCGGTTTAAGGCACTGCATCGAAAGTGCTAGAGGTGTCACTACAGACCCTGGTTCGATCCCGGGCTGTATCACAACCGGCCGTGATCAGGAGACCCGTAGGGCTCTGGAATAGATCAAATACATGGACTGGCTGGGGTTCCCCCCCGAGGAGAGGTTTGAGAACCTCATCTAGCTGGCAGACTGACCTTCTCTGTCTCCAAGGTCTCCACATGAAGGCCCTTTGGGAACCTATAGGAGATTAGATCAACATTATCCTTCTATAAAGATATGTCATCTCTGTACAATATACACACTCAGAACTAGAAATATGTAAACATTTTATTATAAACATTGACTTTCACTAAGCAGCATTCAAACTACAGTTATAAACCCTAATTCATCAGTTTTAGAAATAGCAGAATGGTAACAATTAAAAAAGTAGATTTCATTCATCTCCCTGTGTTCACGGGACAGAACACTGAATCATATCTGCAGAGTTCTAGAACATGGCTGCTCTTGAAGGACAGAACACTGAATCATATCTGCAGAGTTCTAGAACATTGCTGCTCTTGAAGGACAGAACACTGAATCATATCTGCAGAGTTCTAGAACATTGCTGCTCTTGAAGGACAGAACACTGAATCATATCTGCAGAGTTCTAGAACATTGCTGCTCTCGAAGGACAGAACACTGAATCATATCTGCAGAGTTCTAGAACATTGCTGCTCTCGAAGGACAGAACACTGAATCATATCTGCAGAGTTCTAGAACATTGCTGCTCTTGAAGGACAGAACACTGAATCATATCTGCAGAGTTCTAGAACATTGAAGGACAGAACACTGAATCATATCTGCAGAGTTCTTGAACATTGCTGCTCTTGAAGGACAGAACACTGAATCATATCTGCAGAGTTCTTGAACATTGCTGCTCTTGAAGGACAGAACACTGAATCATATCTGCAGAGTTCTAGAACATTGCTGCTCTTGAAGGACAGAACGTACTTACTTGGAGTTGAGAGTCTGGTAGATCAGCTTCCTCTGAAAGCTGGAGTGGAGCAGAGAACAGAACAGGGGATATGGAGGTTTTTAATAAACAAAACACTGGTAAATATTGCTGGGGGGGGGATCAGGAGAGCCATGTTAACATGGTAAAGTCCTTTCAGACTGAAATTAAAGTGTTGTATAAACACACACAAACAAACACACACAGGTGTTTCTTTACCCAGTGCAGGGCTCCAGGTCCACAGTCTTCTCTGAGGTAGTGAACAGAGATTCCACCTTCTCTCTGCAAGGGACAAGAGGCAGGAGGAAGACTAAACAAAACTACGACAGGGACGCATTCTGGGCTGGAGCTGAATGGTCGTGTCTGGACTGTTACCATGGATTTCTGCTCCGCTAGACATAAATCAGTACCATGTGACTTCACCGTGGACCGTAGGACGGGTTCCGCGCTGAGGCTGTAACACCCGTTTGGAGGAGTTTAAACCTTGCCTTATATGAAGGAGCAACTGGTGTCAGAGAGTGGCTAGGGAGGGAAAGGGGCAGTAGGAGGAACTAATGCTAGAGGGTGGCTAGGGAGGGAAAGGGGCAGTAGGAGGAACTAGTGCTAGAGGGTGGCTAGGGAGGGAAAGGGGCGGTAGGAGGAACTAGTGTCAGGGTGGCTAGGGAGGGAAAGGGGCAGTAGGAGGAACTAGTGTCAGGGTGGCTAGGGAGGGAAAGGGGCAGTAGGAGGAACTAGTGTCAGGGTGGCTAGGGAGGGAAAGGGGCGGTAGGAGGAACTAGTGCTAGAGGGTGGCTAGGGAGGGAAAGGGGCGGTAGGAGGAACTAGTGCTAGAGGGTGGCTAGGGAGGGAAAGGGGCGGTAGGAGGAACTAATGCTAGAGGGTGGCTAGGGAGGGAAAGGGGCGGTAGGAGGAACTAATGCTAGAGGGTGGCTAGGGAGGGAAAGGGGCGGTAGGAGGAACTAGTGTCAGGGTGGCTAGGGAGGGAAAGGGGCAGTAGGAGGAACTAGTGCTAGAGGGTGGCTAGGGAGGGAAAGGGGCAGTAGGAGGAACTAATGCTAGAGGGTGGCTAGGGAGGGAAAGGGGCAGTAGGAGGAACTAGTGCTAGAGGGTGGCTAGGGAGGGAAAGGGGCGGTAGGAGGAACTAATGCTAGAGGGTGGCTAGGGAGGGAAAGGGGCGGTAGGAGGAACTAATGCTAGAGGGTGGCTAGGGAGGGAAAGGGGCGGTAGGAGGAACTAGTGTCAGGGTGGCTAGGGAGGGAAAGGGGCAGTAGGAGGAACTAGTGCTAGAGGGTGGCTAGGGAGGGAAAGGGGCAGTAGGAGGAACTAATGCTAGAGGGTGGCTAGGGAGGGAAAGGGGCAGTAGGAGGAACTAGTGCTAGAGGGTGGCTAGGGAGGGAAAGGGGCGGTAGGAGGAACTAGTGTCAGGGTGGCTAGGGAGGGAAAGGGGCAGTAGGAGGAACTAGTGTCAGGGTGGCTAGGGAGGGAAAGGGGCAGTAGGAGGAACTAGTGTCAGGGTGGCGGTAGGAGGAACTAGTGCTAGAGGGTGGCTAGGGAGGGAAAGGGGCGGTAGGAGGAACTAGTGCTAGAGGGTGGCTAGGGAGGGAAAGGGGCGGTAGGAGGAACTAGTGCTAGAGGGTGGCTAGGGAGGGAAAGGGGCGGTAGGAGGAACTAGTGCTAGAGGGTGGCTAGGGAGGGAAAGGGGCGGTAGGAGGAACTAATGCTAGAGGGTGGCTAGGGAGGGAAAGGGGCAGTAGGAGGAACTAGTGCTAGAGGGTGGCTAGGGAGGGAAAGGGGCGGTAGGAGGAACTAGTGCTAGAGGGTGGCTAGGGAGGGAAAGGGGCGGTAGGAGGAACTAGTGCTAGAGGGTGGCTAGGGAGGGAAAGGGGCGGTAGGAGGAACTAATGCTAGAGGGTGGCTAGGGAGGGAAAGGGGCAGTAGGAGGAACTAGTGCTAGAGGGTGGCTAGGGAGGGAAAGGGGCGGTAGGAGGAACTAGTGTCAGGGTGGCTAGGGAGGGAAAGGGGCGGTAGGAGGAACTAGTGCTAGAGGGTGGCTAGGGAGGGAAAGGGGCGGTAGGAGGAACTAGTGCTAGAGGGTGGCTAGGGAGGGAAAGGGGCGGTAGGAGGAACTAGTGCTAGAGGGTGGCTAGGGAGGGAAAGGGGCGGTAGGAGGAACTAGTGCTAGAGGGTGGCTAGGGAGGGAAAGGGGCGGTAGGAGGAACTAGTGTCAGGGTGGCTAGGGAGGGAAAGGGGCAGTAGGAGGAACTAGTGCTAGAGGGTGGCTAGGGAGGGAAAGGGGCGGTAGGAGGAACTAGTGTCAGGGTGGCTAGGGAGGGAAAGGGGCGGTAGGAGGAACTAGTGTCAGGGTGGCTAGGGAGGGAAAGGGGCGGTAGGAGGAACTAGTGTCAGGGTGGCTAGGGAGGGAAAGGGGCGGTAGGAGGAACTAGTGTCAGGGTGGCTAGGGAGGGAAAGGGGCAGTAGGAGGAACTAGTGCTAGAGGGTGGCTAGGGAGGGAAAGGGGCAGTAGGAGGAACTAGTGCTAGAGGGTGGCTAGGGAGGGAAAGGGGCGGTAGGAGGAACTAGTGCTAGAGGGTGGCTAGGGAGGGAAAGGGGCAGTAGGAGGAACTAGTGCTAGAGGGTGGCTAGGGAGGAAAGGGGCAGTAGGAGGAACTAGTGTCAGGGTGGCTAGGGAGGGAAAGGGGCGGTAGGAGGAACTAGTGTCAGGGTGGCTAGGGAGGGAAAGGGGCGGTAGGAGGAACTAGTGTCAGGGTGGCTAGGGAGGGAAAGGGGCGGTAGGAGGAACTAGTGCTAGAGGGTGGCTAGGGAGGGAAAGGGGCAGTAGGAGGAACTAGTGCTAGAGGGTGGCTAGGGAGGAAAGGGGCGGTAGGAGGAACTAGTGCCAGCAGGTGGTTAGGGAGGGAAAGGGGCGGTAGGAGGAACTAGTGAGGAACTAGTGAGGAACTAGTGAGGAACTAATGCTAGAGGGTGGCTAGGGAGGGAAAGGGGCGGTAGGAGGAACTAGTGTCAGGGTGGCTAGGGAGGGAAAGGGGCAGTAGGAGGAACTAGTGCTAGAGGGTGGCTAGGGAGGGAAAGGGGCGGTAGGAGGAACTAATGCTAGAGGGTGGCTAGGGAGGGAAAGGGGCAGTAGGAGGAACTAATGCTAGAGGGTGGCTAGGGAGGGAAAGGGGCAGTAGGAGGAACTAGTGCTAGAGGGTGGCTAGGGAGGGAAAGGGGCGGTAGGAGGAACTAATGCCAGGGTGGCTAGGGAGGGAAAGGGGCGGTAGGAGGAACTAGTGTCAGGGTGGCTAGGGAGGGAAAGGGGCAGTAGGAGGAACTAGTGCTAGAGGGTGGCTAGGGAGGAAAGGGGCGGTTGGAGGAACTAGTGCTAGAGGGTGGCTAGGGAGGGAAAGGGGCAGTAGGAGGAACTAGTGCTAGAGGGTGGCTAGGGAGGGAAAGGGGGAGGAACTAGGAGGAACTAATGCTTGAGGGTGGCTAGGGAGGGAAAGGGGCAGTAGGAGGAACTAGTGCTAGAGGGTGGCTAGGGAGGGAAAGGGGCAGTAGGAGGAACTAATGCTAGAGGATGGCTAGGGAGGGAAAGGGGCTAGGGAGGGAAAGGGGCGGTAGGAGGAACTAGTGTCAGGGTGGCTAGGGAGGGAAAGGGGCAGTAGGAGGAACTAGTGCTAGAGGGTGGCTAGGGAGGGAAAGGGGCAGTAGGAGGAACTAGTGCTAGAGGGTGGCTAGGGAGGGAAAGGGGCGGTAGGAGGAACTAGTGCTAGAGGGTGGCTAGGGAGGGAAAGGGGCGGTAGGAGGAACTAATGCTCAGGGTGGCTAGGGAGGGAAAGGGGCGGTAGGAGGAACTAGTGCTAGAGGGTGGCTAGGGAGGGAAGGGGGCGGTAGGAGGAACTAATGCTAGAGGGTGGCTAGGGAGGGAAAGGGGCGGCTGGAGGAACTAGTGTCAGGGTGGCTAGGGAGGGAAAGGGGCTATTGGCGGCAGGAGCAACTGGTGTCAGAAGGAGGGAAAGGGGCCGATTTGGGACCAGGCAGTCATCTCTCAACACATGCAACTACAGTCTAAAGTTGTAACTAGAAATGGGAGTCAGGTTTAAACGTACACCACCCGTCCGATGTACTCCCTGTGCTCCTCGGGGACGCTGCCGGGGCCTTTGTTTGGGTTGGGGGAGATGTAGGAGGGGTTTCCTGATCCGTTACTCTGACTCCGCCTCTCCTCATACTGCTCCCGCAGCTGCACTTCCTCTTCCTGGTTCAGGTACGGGATCCCTACGGCAACCAGAAAGGGAGGCGGGGTTAGATGGCGGAGTGTTGGTTGGCTTAAATCAATCACTTAGTCATCTTTATTGACCGAGTTGGAATATCTAGAGCATCCAGAACAGAGGGGTTAGCTAGAGTAGCTTCAATCCATCGAATCGATTTATTGTCCTAGTTGGGATTTCTACGGCAACCAGACAGAACGCTACCTACCGTTACGGAACACTTTGTTGAAGTCAAAACCCTGACTGGCCAGGAAGTCTATGCTGGAACTCTGAAATAACAAAACACAGACATATTTACCAAAGCACCACCAGGGGCAACGTGGGTCCTATTCTCCAGGGATGGAAAGGAAGCAAACGGGCTGAAACGAGGAGTGACGACCTAAACCTGTCCAATCAAATCACGTGTATTTACATAACGGGCTGAAACGTGATTTGATTGGACAGGTTTAGGGCGTCACTCCCCATGTATTTATATAGCCCTTCTTACATCAGCTGATATCTCAAAGTGCTGTACAGAAACCCAGCCTTAACCCCCAAACAGCAAGCGATGCAGGTTGTCGAAGCACCAATAAGAAATGCTTGTAGCACCCGGATAAAATAAGACAGACCAACGGTTTCCTAACCTGGCAGATGAACTTGGTGTCTGGGGAGGTTCTGTTGAACGGCTTTGGGAATATATAAAAATTAAAAGTCTTGATGACGTACCTGTGGAGACAAAAACACCAGGAGAGAAAGAACAGCAGGTCAGCTAGGTTAAACATTCCTATAGCCTGCAGAGAGATCACATATAACTGACTTAGACTTTCTATTTAACACTATATCAGCCGGTCCCAGATCAGTATTTCAGAACCAACCCGTTTGTTATGAGTGTAACAACACAGCAGAGAAGAATTGGATAAATCACTAACTGATCTGGGGTCAGGTCATGGGTCCTATGAGTCAAGCTTAAGAGGGCCGATATAGGATCAGGTCCACATGGAGTCTCATTCAGAACGATCCGAAAGGCTAAAAACTGATCCTAAATCAGCACTCCTACTCTGAGAAGCGTCATGTTACTCAGATGTAACTCAGTTCAAAACCGACCGCGTGTTAAATGGTAAATCGGAGAGAGAAATCCCACTCACTTGGACTCTGCCTGGTCATATGTGAACGCACACAGTCCAAACTGAAACAGCAAGAAGTCCATGGAATGCTGGGTAGAGAGAGGGGGTGGAGGGGGCAGAGGAGTGGGGGGGGACAGAGGAGTGGGGGGGCAGAGGAGTGGAGGGGGGCAGAGGAGGGGAGAGGGGGGGGGGGGGACAGAGGAGTGGAGAGAGTCTCAAACGTGTACATTTAAAGCAGGACAGATAGCACATGGCCTTGTGGCCCATACTTAGACTCCAGGAATCAAAAACCTGAAAACCATGATCAAATTCAGCCATGATATAAAAAGTTATGCAAGCTACCTCACTATATTAGTTATATACAGTGGGGAGTTTACATACACTGAGGTTGGAGTCATTAAAACTTGTTTTTCAACCACTCCACATATTTCTTGATAAACTATAGTTTTGGCAAGTCGGTTAGGACATCTACTTTGTGCATGACACAAGTCATTTTTCCAACAATTGTTTACAGACAGATTATTTGACTTATAAATCACTATCACAATCCCAGTGGGTCAGAAGTTTACAAACACTAAGTTGACTATGTCTTTAAACAGCTTGGAAAATTCCAGAAAATGTCATGGCTTTAGAAGCTTCTGATAGGCTAATTAACATCATTTGAGTCAATTGGAGGTGGACCTGTGGATGTATTTCAAGGCCTACCTTCAAACTCAGTGCCTCTTTGCTTGACATAATGGGAAAAATCCAAATAAATCAGCTAAGACCTCAGAAAAAAATGTAAGCCCTCCACAAGTCTGGTTCATCCTTGGGAGCAATTTCCAAACGCCTGAAGGTACCACGTTCATCTGTACAAACACCATGGGACCACGCAGCCGTCATACCGCTCAGGAAGGAGACGCATTCTGTCTCCTAGAGATGAACGTACTTTGGTGCGAAAAGTGCAAATCAATCCCAGAACAACAGCAAAGGACCTTCTGAAGATGCTGGAGGAAACGGGTACAAAAGTATCCCCAGTAAAACGAGCCCTATAACGACATAACCTGAAAAGCCGCTCAGCAAGGAAGAAGCCACTGCTCCAAAACCGCTATAAGCCAGACTACGGTTTGCAACTGCACATGGGGACAAAGATTGTACTTTTTGAATTAATGTCCTCTGGTCTGATTAAACAAAAATAGAACTGTTTGGACATAATGACCATTGTTATGTTTGGAGGAAAAAGGGGGAGGCTTGCAAGCCAAAGAACACCATCCCAACCATGAAGCAAGGGAGTGGCAGCATCATGTTGTGGGGCTGCTTTGCTGCAGGAGGGACTGGTGCACCTCACAAAATAGATGGCATCATAAAGGAAAATAATGTGGATATATTTTAGCAACATCACAAGACCTCAGTCAGGAAGTTAAACCTTGGTTGCAAATGGGTCTTCCAAATAGACAATGACCCCAAGCATACTTCCAAAGTTATGGCAAAATGGCTTCAGGACAACAAAGTCGAGGTATTGAAGTGGCCATCACAAAGCCCTGACCTCAATCCTATAGAAAATGTGTGGGCAGAACTGAAAAAGCATGTGCGAGCAAGGAGGCCTACAAACCTGACTCAGTTACACCAAAGTTCACCCAACTTAATTGTGGGAAGCTTGTGGAAGGCTACCCAAAACGTTTAACCCAAGTTAAACAATTTAAAGGCAATGCTACAAAATACTAATTGAGTGTACGTAAACTTCTGACCCACTGGGAATGTGATGAAATAAATAAAAGCTGGGGGGATCATTCTCTGCACTATTATTCTGACATTTCACATTCTTAAAATAAAGTAGTCATCCTAACTGACCTAAGAACGGGACTTTTTACTTTTTAAATGTCAAGAATTGTGGGAAAAACTGAGTTTAAATCTTTTGCTAAGGTGTATGTAAACTTCTGACTTCAACTGTAGCGACTCACTCAGTGCCTGACCGACACCGACAGCCATACATTTAGTGTTTTGTTTATGTTAAGAGTTTTTAATATCGTTCTCATTCTAGACATCCAGTTACATTGTTAACTATTCTCCATGTTAAACTAACGGGGAACCAACATGTCTGCCATAAAACGTTGAAGTGTCAAGTAAATGCAGCATAACGCAGAAAACCGCATTGCCCCCCAACTCCAAACCGCATGTCTCTCTTGACTGTTACCTTTTTTAGCTTCATGTAGCGCTCCTCTGGCGTGTCCAACCCGTTAGTCAGTGCGCTGACGTTGGGCCCGTCGCTAATACCTGAAACCGAAGAGTGTATTTTCTACTGTATTAACTAGAACATGAAGAAGATGTCAAGAGTTCGTAACCGACTGCGTGTGTGTGGCTTGTAGCCACGGAAACGGGTTGGCCAGCGAGCTAGTTCAGATGTAACTATAAACGTTTTCCAGTTAAATAGATAGCTAACAATGACTTACCTGAAAATTCCCCATCGATTGCGAGAAAGTCTGCTTCCTCTATTGCGCTGTACACAGTGCTTAAACTGTCTTTGAAATCTGTAATACAAAAACAACAATCAGCCAACATGCGTTGGTGGTTTTACTCAACACGCAAGCTAGCTATTAATGCTAGTTAGCGGGTTAGCATTCACAACCTCGCGGAAATGAACGGAATCATGATTGTGCGGTGAGAAACCACAGCTAAATTAATAGCATATGACTATAATCTTGGTGTATATTATCTGTAAGGGTGCATAAAGAAGTGAATTACTTGTTCGTGTCACCTCCATCCCTACAGAAAGACAAAAAAAAATACAATGTACCAAACCGCTGCTGTCACTCAAGAGGATTTTTAATCTTTCCAACACTTCCGGCGTAGTGACGTTAGTGACACGACGTCAATCAAAATATGGCCACGACAAAAATAAAAGCCGTACGATGCACGAATCACGATTACGCGCTTTCTAGGTCGAATGTACAGTGTGGGTTTGTCAGTCGTGCGGTGAGCATAACTGAACATGTTATAATGGGTGTGTGTCCCCCCCCATTTTGACCAGCAATTTTAATTTGTCTTTTCACGCTATCAACCGTCACCCAATGCAAAAGCCATGTAAGGCAGACTGAAATGAAGATCCAATTTTTTAGGTGTCAAATAATGGTAGTATAGCAATCTTATCCGGATTAATGTGTGTTTATGTTAAAATTACACATATGACTATTGTTATCTAACTGAAGCTAGAGTTTCACCTTTGTCATTATTGATCACTAACAAATAATTACAAATCTAATATTTTCTTACATTTCTGTCCTCACAAAATGTTGATGTAACACTAAATACATACACTTTGCCTGTGACACTTGAACCCTTGGTTATACTAGGACCCTTGGTTATACTAGGACCCTTGGTTATACTAGGACCCTTGGTTATACTAGGACCCTTGGTTATACTAGGACCCTTGGTTATACTAGGACCCTTGGTTATACTAGGACCCTTGGTTATACTAGGACCCTTGGTTATGCTAGGACCCTTGGTTATGCTAGGACCCTTGGTTATACTAGGACCCTTGGTTATACTAGGACCCTTGGTTATGCTAAGACCCTTGGTTATACTAGGACCCTTGGTTATACTAGGACCCTTGGTTATGCTAAGACCCTTGGTTATACTAGGACCCTTGGTTATACTAGGACCCTTGGTTATACTAGGACCCTATGTTATGCATAAACCTTACTCAAAGATCTACTCCAACAACACATTGCTGTCACCATTTTTATTAACTCTAGTTGGGGTTCAGCAATAAATTCAAAACATTCTTTGAAATGGACAACATACACTACATGACTAAAACGCCACCCCCTCCCCCCCGTTGCTATAACAACCTCCACTCTTCTGGGACGGCTTTGGAACATTGTTGCGGGGACTTGCTTCCATTCAGGCACGAACATTAGTGAGGTCGGGCACTGATGCTTGTAATTAGGCCTGGCTGATTGAGGTCAGGGCTCTGTGCAGGCAAGTCAAGTTCTTCCACATCGACCTCGACAAACCATTTCTGAATGGACCTCGCTTTGTGCACAGGAGGATTGCCATTCTGAAACAGGAAAGGGCCTTCCCCAAACTGTTGCCACAAAGTTGAATCATCTAGAATGTCATTGTACTCTGTCGTGTTAAGATTTCCCTTCACTGGAACTAAAGAGCCACAGACCATTACTTTTCGTAGGCAAGTGTACAGCTGCTCAGCCATTGAAACCCATTTCATGAAGCTCCCGACTAAGTTGTTGTGCTGATGTTGCTTCCAGAGGCAGTTCGGTGGTGAGTTTTACAACCAAAGACAGACTATTTTGATGCACTGGTTGTTTCAGCACTCGCCGGTCCCGTTCTGTGAGCTTGTGTCGCCTACCCCTGTCCTCCCCCCTCTCTCCCTCTCCCCCGTCCTCCCCCCTCTCTCCCTCCCCTGTCCTCCCCCTCTCTCCCTCTCCCCCGTCCTCCCCCTCTCTCCCTCTCCCCCCCCGTCCTCCCCCTCTCTCCCTCTCCCCTCCCCTGTCCTCCCCCTCTCCCCTCCCCCTCCCCCGTCCTCCCCCTCTCTCCCTCTCCCCCGTCCTCCCCCCTCTCCCCCCCCCGTCCCCTCCCCCCTCCCCCCCGTCCTCCCCCTCCCCCCTCCCCCCCCCCGTCCTCCCCCTCTCTCCCTCTCCCCCGTCCTCCCCCTCTCTCCCTCTCCCCCCCTCCCCCTCTCCCTCTCCCCCGTCCTCCCCCTCTCTCCCTCTCCCCCCCCCCCCCCTCCTCCCCCCTCTCTCCCTCCCCCTCCCCCTCCCCCTCTCTCCCTCTCCCCCCTCTCTCCCCCATCCTCCCCCTCTCCCCTCTCCCCCTCCCTCCCCCCGTCCTCCCCCTCTCTCCCTCTCCCCCCGTCCTCCCCCTCTCTCCCTCTCCCCCGTCCTCCCCCTCTCTCCCTCTCCCCGTCCTCCCCCTCTCTCCCTCTCCCCTTCCCCTGTCTCTCCCCCTCCTCCCCCTCTCCCCCTCTCCCCCCCCCCGTCCTCCCCCTGTCCCCCTCTCCCCACGTCGTTGCTCTGAGATGTTTCCACTTCACAATAACAGCACGTACAGTTGACCGGGGCAGCTCTAGCAGGGCAGATATTTGATGAACTGACTTGTTGGAAAAGTGGAATCCTATGACGATGCCACATTGAAAGTCACTGAGCTCTTCAGTAAGGACCTTTTACTGCCAATGTTTGTCTATGGAGATTGCATGGCTGTGTGCTCGATTTTATACACCTGTCAGCAACGGGCGTGGCTGAAATAGCCAAAATCCATTAATTTGAAGGGGTGTTCACAAATCTACAAAAACAAAAATATCTAAACATCAACTCTTAATACAAAAACTCCCGGGCTAAAATGTGAACTCAACTTGAACAGGGAGCCGAGCAGAATAATTTCAGTTTGAGACAGATTTACAAAATATAATTATATTCCAAGTTATACATACAGGATACAACAGCATGGCATTTTGAATTTAGAATAAACTAGTCATGGTGGTAAGATTGCTGACAAGTCTTTTAAAACCAGAAATCAAGACACATTGACCCAATGGGCCCAATCCTAAATACCCCCTAGACCCTATGCCATATGCACTTGTGGAGATCAGAGAGGTTTTGTCAGGTGTAAGCAATATGGTAATAGCTCTACCACTCAATGATAGGCTAGGTGGAAGTAAACCCATATTGCTTACAACCAATTAGATTATTTTACATCTCCACAAGTGCGTAAGGTCTAGATGTCAATTTGGGATTGGGCCCTTCTCCAATGGTCCAATGATAGGAAGTCAGCTGTATATAGTTCTACATTCAGCCGTTTTGTCTTTGGTAACCTCAGTCATCTTGTCCCTAGATCTGCCAACATGGAGGGGTTGTCAAGGTGATGATATTACCACCAGACCAGAGGTCACTAGTCATGAAGACAGTCAAATTCCATGTGACAGTTTAGACATGGTAATTAGGCTTCTCTGATGCTACTGATGCTCATTAGTAACCTAACAAACTAACTGCCTGGTACTCAGCACTGTATCGTCCCTTTAAATCACTCTGACATCAATGTAAATGTATTAAAACATCTCATCAAAACACTTCATGAGAGCCCATGAGCTCATGTTGTGCAACATTTCTATAGGCTATGTAACTGCGTGAGAAAACAGAGTGATGGCCTCTATTAAAAAGAGGAGGATCCCATCAGCTTTCTATAGGCTAGGCCTATTATATTTATAAACTTATAACTAATATTAAGCACATTGCTTCTCTTTACAACAGGAGTATAGCCTACCTTGCTGTCATGAAAATGAACCACGGGGAAAAGCGTCCTCCATTTTGCTATTTAAGTGCATAGTTGACATTCTTTCCCCCCATACCTCTGTTTCGATACAGGTGCATGATAATGGTCCATTCTAAATCAAAACTAATTTCACACACATATTATTTAGTATATGTAAAGACAAGATTAAATTAAGAATAGTCTGATGGGTGATAATATTAGCCTATATTATTTAGTATATGTAAAGACAAGATTAAATTAAGAATAGTCTGATGGGTGATAATATTAGCCTATATTATTTAGTATATGTAAAGACAAGATTAAATTAAGAATAGTCTGATGGGTATTATTAGCCTATATTATTTAGTATATGTAAAGACAAGATTAAATTAAGAATAGTCTGATGGGTGATAATATTAGCCTATATTATTTAGTATATGTAAAGACAAGATTAAATTAAGAATAGTCTGATGGGTGATAATATTAGCCTATATTATTTAGTATATGTAAAGACAAGATTAAATTAAGAATAGTCTGATGGGTGATAATATTAGCCTATATTATTTAGTATATGTAAAGACAAGATTAAATTAAGAATAGTCTGATGGGTGATAATATTAGCCTATATTATTTAGTATATGGTTAAATTAAGAATAGTCTGATGGGTGATAATATTAGCCTATATTATTAGTATAGTAAAGGTTAAATTAAGAATAGTCTGATGGGTGATAATATTAGCCTATATTATTTAGTATATGTAAAGACAAGATTAAATTAAGAATAGTCTGATGGGTGATAATATTAGCCTATATTATTTAGTATATGTAAAGACAAGATTAAATTAAGAATAGTCTGATGGGTGATAATATTAGCCTATTATTTAGTATATGTAAAGACAAGATTAAATTAAGAATAGTCTGATGGGTGATAATATTAGCCTAGGGGTGATAATATTAGCCTAATGATGCCCAGCTTGTGCAGTAAGGCAAGGAATAACTCATGCGTTTTTTGCGGCAGGTCGCAGGTAGCCCAGCCCATAGGCCGATGGTTTTTTTTATCACAACTAAAGTGGCCAAATAAGTCCTTAAAACGGAGCACAGGGAGTGCAGGTAGCCTAGTGGTTAAAGTGTAGGGGCGGCAGCTAGCCTAGTGGTTAAAGTGTAGGGGCGGCAGCTAGCCTGGTGGTTAAAGTGTAGGGGCGGCAGGTAGCCTAGTGGTTAAAGTGTAGGGGCGGCAGGTAGCCTAGTGGTTAGAGTGTAGGGGCGGCAGCTAGCCTAGTGGTTAAAGTGTAGGGGCGGCAGGTAGCCTGGTGGTTAGAGTGTAGGGGCGGCAGGTAGCCTAGTGGTTAAAGTGTAGGGGCGGCAGGTAGCCTAGTGGTTAAAGTGTAGGGGCGGCAGGTAGCCTGGTGGTTAGAGTGTAGGGGCAGCAGGTAGCCTAGTGGTTAAAGTGTAGGGGCGGCAGGTAGCCTAGTGGTTAAAGTGTAGGGCGGCAGGTAGCCTGGTGGTTAGAGTGTAGGGCGGCAGGTAGCCTAGTGGTTAAAGTGTAGGGCGGCAGGTAGCCTAGTGGTTAAAGTGTAGGGGCGGCAGGTAGCCTAGTGGTTAGGTAGCCTGTAGCGGCAGGTAGCCTGTGGTTAAAGTGTAGGGGCGGCAGGTAGCCTAGTGGTTAAAGTGTAGGGGCGGCAGGTAGCCTGGTGGTTAGAGCGTAGGGGCGGCAGGTAGCCTAGTGGTTAAAGTGTAGGGGCGGCAGGTAGCCTAGTGGTTAAAGTGTAGGGGCGGCAGGTAGCCTGGTGGTTAGAGTGTAGGGGCGGCAGGTAGCCTAGTGGTTAAAGTGTAGGGGCGGCAGGTAGCCTGGTGGTTAGAGTGTAGGGGCGGCAGGTAGCCTAGTGGTTAAAGTGTAGGGGCGGCAGGTAGCCTAGTGGGGCGGCAGGTTAGTGGTTAAAGTGTAGGGCGGCAGGTAGCCTAGTGGTTAGAGTGTAGGGGCGGCAGGTAGCCTGTGGTTAAGTGTAGGGGCGGCAGGTAGCCTAGTGGTTAAAGAGTAGGTGTGGCAGGTAGCCTAGTGGTTAGAGTGTAGGGGCGGCAGGTAGCCTAGTGGTTAAAGTGTAGGTGCGGCAGGTAGCCTAGTGGTTAGAGTGTAGGTGCGGCAGGTAGCCTAGTGGTTAAAGTGTAGGTGCGGCAGGTAGCCTAGTGGTTAAAGTGTAGGTGCGGCAGGTAGCCTAGTGGTTAAAGTGTAGGGGCGGCAGGTAGCCTAGTGGTTAAAGTGTAGGTGCGGCAGGTAGCCTAGTGGTTAGTGTAGGTGCGGCAGGTAGCCTAGTGGTTAGTGTAGGTGCGGCAGGTAGCCTAGTGGTTAGAGTGTAAGGGCGGCAGGTAGCCTAGTGGTTAAAGTGTAGGGGCGGCAGGTAGCCTAGTGGTTAAAGTGTAGGTGCGGCAGGTAGCCTAGTGGTTAGTGTAGGTGCGGCAGGTAGCCTAGTGGTTAGTGTAGGTGCGGCAGGTAGCCTAGTGGTTAGAGTGTAAGGGCGGCAGGTAGCCTAGTGGTTAAAGCGTTGGGCCAGTAACCCGAAAGGTTGCAAGATCAAATCCCCTGAACTGACAAGGTAAAAATCTATCATTCTGTCCCTGAACAAGGCAGTTAACCCACTGTTCCTAGGTCGTCGTTCAAAATAAGAATTTGTTCTTAACTGACTTTCCTAGTTAAATAAAGGATAATAATAATAAATATTAAACCGCTTTATAACCGGAGCCTAACTGGCAGACATAAGCTGTGTGAGTTTCACGTTTGGAGAAGATAATTTTCACCATAAATATGCACCTTTATAATAAACTATTAAATGCCCCTATTAAATGCACCTTTTATTTAAAAAAAACTATTAAATGCACCTTTTTAAAATAAACTATTAAATGCCCCTTTTTAAAATAAACTATTAAATGCCCCTTTTTAAAATAAACTATTAAATGCACCTTTTTAAAATAAACTATTAAATGCCCCTTTTTAAAATAAACTATTAAATGCACAATCACATTTGCCTTCACTTTCGGGAACAGTGTTTTCCTGCTAATTGATTGCATGTTGGAACATTCCCACTAATAGCCTACCACCGTGTGCACATTGATACGCTTCTAATGTGAAGAAAAAGCCCAATAGAAAAAGCCTTAATAGTTTATCAACATCGTAAGCTAAACGTTCTGATCTGTTGCATCAGCCTCACTGCTTTAAAAAAAATAAAAAATTGGATGCGAGTTGCTGTATTCAATTGGGATCTATCGCATCCCACAACTGTCCTACAGTATTTTTGGCATATTTATTTATTTCACAGAAGAACAGTTGACCAATAGCATAGGTCAACTTTTGCACTATGGGGGATAGTACATTGGGCATAAACTATTGCTGTTGGTAAGACCGACTCATCTGATTGGCTGACGAAAAGTAAAATGTGGACAGTTCTCTAACATTTTCAATATGCGCCTTGGAATTGGACGCGCACAGTTACGCCCACCGATATGTCTGTCTTCACCAATCACGTGACGGGCATTGGCTACATCTGAAGGAGTCATGTGAGTGAGAGTAATAATTATTATTTTAACACCCACATTGGCCGTAAAAGGCACAGATTTTTTTTATGGGACATTACAGCCACACAAGGGGGATGCCACCGGGAAACTCGAGGCCTGCTGAGAATATTGTCAAGTGCTTGTCAAAATTGTGAATGAGAGACTGATGAAGTGTGTTCAGTTTGCAACTTTTTTCAAATCATCAGAGTCCCATCATGCAGCCTTATTAATATATTAAGAATAAGAACATATCTCAACGTTCATATCACAATTAAAGTCAAATAAATAACTCTGAATGAGAGAACCGGTTTCTTTGTTAACCTCTCAACACAGAATAGCCGCATGTGTGCACTTTCTTTGAAATCGTTTGGGGAAAATATAATTTTATTAAGCTGGATGCTGGATGCAGCTGGATGCTCTATGTATGTCTCAGCTCTAGTACATATAGCCTGTAGTCTTGTGGTAGCACAGCTGGATGCTCTATGTATGTCTCAGCTCTAGTACATATAGCCTGTAGTCTTGTGGTAGCACAGCTGGATGCTCTATGTATGTCTCAGCTCTAGTACATATAGCCTGTAGTCTTGTGGTAGCACAGCTGGATGCTCTATGTATGTCTCAGCTCTAGTACATATAGCCTGTAGTCTTGTGGTAGCACAGCTGGATGCTCTATGTATGTCTCAGCTCTAGTACATATAGCCTGTAGTCTTGTGGTAGCACAGCTGGATGCTCTATGTATGTCTCAGCCTCCCCACTGGAGTCTCAGCCTCCCCACTGGAGTCCAGGTTTCAATCCCTGCATCTACTCTTCACTGTCTTCCCTCCTCATCTGTCTCCCCCTCTACTTCTAACCTGTCTCCATTAAAAACAACTACAACATCAAATATAACCCCCTTTAAAAAAAACACATGCTTCACATCTTGTTTACTTGAAGTAGTAAACACACCTGTAATGGATTGGACAGGTGTAAACCAGGTTACCATGGTGTCTGATGTGGGTAGGGATAAGGGACATGCTGATTGGGTGGTGGGTAGGGATAAGGGACATGCTGATTGGGTGGTGGGTAGGGATAAGGGACATGCTGATTGGGTGGTGGGTAGGGATAAGGGACATGCTGATTGGGTGGTGGTTGAGCTCTTTTCATGGGTCTCTTTAATAACTCCAAGCCTTCCCACAACGAAGGGCGCCTTCCCCTTCATTCCATTCTTCTTTGCGGTCTGCAGCGTCATCATCGGATTGGCTGGGACTCATGGGCTCTGCCTTCAGTCCGATGCTAGGCAACCAATCCCTGTCCTCAACGTCTAGGTCTACATCATCAGCATGAGCCTGTCTCGGACTCACGGGCGCACCGCAAGCATCCTCCTCTTTCAGCTGGAGTGACCGAGACCTTCCCTGCTCCTCCGATTTAATTGAATCCACATTCATTTCCTCCCTACTTCCTGTAGGGTCACTCCTCTGAGTGTCAACCCTCTTAACAACCATCTCCTCTCCTGGGTGAGTTTTTCTCATGTGCCTTTTTAAGTTTCCGGAATCACTCCAAGCCTTCCCACAACAAGAGCAAACAAATGGTTTCTCCCCCGTATGAGTCCTCAGGTGTCTCTTAAGACAGCCGGCTTTTTTGAATCCCTTACCGCATTTAGTGCACAAGTGTGGTTTGAGAAAAACACTTTCTGACTGAGAAGTAGTCATATCACTCTCCCTCTGCTCTGGCGTGTGCCTCTCTAGATCAGATTTCGCCTCCAGTCTGTTGCTAGGCAACCAAGTTCCTCCCTCGTCACCGTCTTCAGAATAATCATCGGCTTGGTTGGGACTCATTGGTGCACCGCTGGCATCCACCAGTATCCTTCTGATGTCCTCTTTCAGCTGGAGTGACCGAGACGTTCCCTGCTCCTCAGATTTAATTGAATCCACATTCATTTCCTCCCTACTTCCTGTAGGGTCACTCCTCTGAGTGTCAACCCTCTTAACAACCATCTCCTCTCCTGGGTGAGTTTTTCTCATGTGTCTCTTTAAGTTTCCAGAATCACTCCAAGCCCTCCCACAACGAGGGCAAACAAACGGTTTCTCCCCCGTATGAGTCCTCAGGTGTCTCTTAAGACAGCCGGCCTGATGGAAGCCCTTTCCACATTCAGAGCACACGTGTGGGTTCTTCAGAGGATCCCTTGGCGGGTGTTGTGTCTTAATGTGTGATTCCAGTCTTTCTGCAGTTATGAAGCTCTTCTTACATTGACCACAGCGATGAGGATGATCTGTGTGAAAAACTAGCCGGTGATGTTTAAGGCTTGATTTTACAATGAACTGTTTCCCACAATCAGAGCAGTGGTGAGGTTTCACTGTGTATCGTTTAACAGTATGACTTCTTATGTGTCTTTTTAAGTTTCCATAATCACTCCAAGCCTTCCCACAACGAGGGCAGATGTACGGTTTCTCCCCAGTATGAGTTCTCTGGTGTGTCTTAAGACTGCCAGCCTGCGTGAATCTCTTTCCGCAATCAGAGCAGATGTATGGTTTCTCTCCAGACAAATACAGGAAGTGTCTTTTCAGATTGGTTGCTGTTTTAAAATTCTTCCCACAGTGATCACAGATATGGGAGCCAGGCCTGTCTCCTGAGAGGGTTTTGTGTTGTTCAGCATTAGACCAGCTGTGGGGTTTCTCTCCCGTCTGTGTTGTCTTGTGTATTATATGGGTACTCTGCCCCAGTGTCTTCCTGCAGTCGACCAGCCGCACAGACACCCTCTTCAGACCGCACAATAAGGCGCTACCGGGAGAGGCACGACTCGGGGACTCTGCGAGGGTGGAGGAGGGCAAGAGAGGCTTGTCCTGGAAATCAGAAAAATAGACATGAAATCAAAAATCAGGGTGCTGGGATTTTTCTGTCATTGAAGTCCTGGAAAAACACTTTCAGGGTAAAGGATTAAAACTAGATAGAAAGTATGTAGAAAAGATAACAGACTGATACATGTATCAATAATATAATCTGAGAACTAACAATCATCAAAATAAAAACCAGACAGTCAGGGAGAATAAACAATGCCCAAAACAATTCATTTAGCAGAGTTCATTTAGATTTTCTTTGTTTGAGCAAAATAACACAGCATTAACCATGGCAAAATGCATAGAGTTCAAGGAAATTAGCTTCAAACTCCAAAATCTTCTCTCAGGTCCATGGCAGAATATGTAGAAACGCAAAAAAAAGAATGTTGCTTTAAAAATGTGTTAAAAATCTCTCTCAGCTCCATGGAGAAATTTGAAAAGTTGCAGAAAATTGGCTTAATAAATGCTACGAATTCTGTAGACCGCAAAGATTGGGGTCTCTAAAATCCTTCCAAAATTCAACTGAGCCAATGGTTCGAACCCGCCCATTGCCACGCCTCTATACCACGCCCCCATGCCGTACCCATTGCCACGCCCCTATGCCGCACCCCCATGCCAACCCCTATGTCACACCACCATGCCACACCCCCCCCATGCCACGCCCACCCCCTAAGTCCATTTATGATCCAGAAAAACCCTTAGTGTGGGAAACTCTCTCCTTCCTGTCAAGGAATTTTGAAGTCTCAAGAGTCTTTCCTCGATTAATCTCATCCTCGATTACTCTCATCCTCGATTACTCTCATCCTCGATTACTCTCATCCTCGATTACTCTCATCCTCGATTACTCTCATCCTCGATTAATCTCATCCTCGATGACTCTCATCCTCGATGACTCTCATCCTCGATGACTCTCATCCTCGATGACTCTCATCCTCGATTAATCTCATCCTCGATTAATCTCATCCTCGATTACTCTCATCCTCGATTACTCACATCCTCGATTACTCTCATCCTCAATGACTCTCATCCTCGATGACTCTCGTCCTCGATTACTCTCGTCCTAGATTACTCTCGTCCTAGATTACTCTCGTCCTAGATTACTCTCGTCCTCGAGATTAGTCTCGTCCTCGATGAGTCTCGTCCTCGATGACTCTCGTCCTCGATGACTCTCATCCTCCATTACTCTCATCCTCGATGACTCTCATCCTCCATTACTCTCATCCTCCATTACTCTCGTCCTAGATTACTCTCATCCTCGATGACTCTCATCCTCGATGACTCTCGTCCTCGATTACTCTCGTCCTAGATTACTCTCATCCTCAATGACTCTCATCCTCGATTACTCTCATCCTCGATTACTCTCATCCTCGATTACTCTCGTCCTAGATTACTCTCATCCTCAATTACTCTCATCCTCAATTATTCTGCCTCCTTCTCAAAATGCATTGGAAGACAAAGTCCAAGAGGTGGAGCCTCCGTTATTCTCCTCCCAATGCATTTATAAAAAGAAGGTTGGGGAACCAAGGAAAGACTGTTGGGGAACCAAGGAAAGACTGCTGGGGAACCAATGAAAGACTGTTGGGGAACCAAGGAAAGACTGTTGGGAAACCAAGGAAAGACTGTTGGGGAACCAAGGAAAGACTGTTGGGAAACCAAGGAAAGACTGTTGGGGAACCAAGGAAAGACTGTTGGGGAACCAAGGAAAGACTGTTGGGGAACCAAGGAAAGACTGTTGGGGAACCAAGGAAAGACTGTTGGGGAACCAAGGAAAGAAGGTTGGGGAACCAAGGAAAGAAGGTTGGGGAACCAAGGAAAGACTGTTGGGGAACCAAGGAAAGACTGTTGGGGAACCAAGGAAAGACTGTTGGGGAACCAAGGAAAGACTGTTGGGGAACCAAGGAAAGACTGTTGGGGAACCAAGGAAAGACTGTTGGGGAACCAAGGAAAGACTGTTGGGGAACCAAGGAAAGACTGTTGGGGAACCAAGGAAAGACTGTTGGGAACCAAGGAAAGAAGGTTGGGAACCAAGGAAAGACTGTTGGGGAACCAAGGAAAGACTGTTGGGAAACCAAGGAAGGACTGTTGGGAAACCAAGGAAAGACTGTTGGGGAACCAAGGAAAGACTGTTGGGAAACCAAGGAAAGACTGTTGGGGAACCAAGGAAAGACTGTTGGGAAACCAAGGAAAGACTGTTGGGGAACCAAGGAAAGAAGGTTGGGGAACCAAGGAAAGAAGGTTGGGGAACCAAAAGGAAAGAAAGACTGTTGGGGAACCAAGGAAAGACTGTTGGGAAACCAAGGAAAGACTGTTGGGAAACCAAGGAAAGACTGTTGGGGAACCAAGGAAAGACTGTTGGGAAACCAAGGAAAGACTGTTGGGGAACCAAGGAAAGACTGTTGGGAAACCAAGGAAAGACTGTTGGGGAACCAAGGAAAGACTGTTGGGGAACCAAGGAAAGACTGTTGGGGAACCAAGGAAAGACTGTTGGGGAACCAAGGAAAGACTGTTGGGAAACCAAGGAAAGACTGTTGGGGAACCAAGGAAAGACTGTTGGGGAACCAAGGAAAGACTGTTGGGGAACCAAGGAAAGACTGTTGGGGAACCAAGGAAAGACTGTTGGGGAACCAAGGAAAGACTGTTGGGGAACCAAGGAAAGACTGTTGGGGAACCAAGGAAAGAAGGTTGGGGAACCAAGGAAAGAAGGTTGGGGAACCAAGGAAAGACTGTTGGGGAACCAAGGAAAGACTGTTGGGGAACCAAGGAAAGACTGTTGGGGAACCAAGGAAAGACTGTTGGGAAACCAAGGAAAGACTGTTGGGGAACCAAGGAAAGAAGGTTGGGAAACCAAGGAAAGACTGTTGGGGAACCAAGGAAAGACTGTTGGGAAACCAAGGAAAGACTGTTGGGAAACCAAGGAAAGACTGTTGGGGAACCAAGGAAAGACTGTTGGGAAACAAAATACATAATGACTGGGAAATACTCACGCAACCGTGGCGCTCTCGAGCTGACTCCGCCTCCAGTCCATCGCTAGGCAACGTAGCGCCTCCCACTTGGTTCCATTCTTCTTTGCGGTCTGCAGCGTCATCATCGGATTGTCTGGGACTCATGGGCTCTGCCTTCAGTCCGATGCTAGGCAACCAATCCCTGTCCTCAACGTTTAGGTCTATATCATCAGCATGAGCCTGTCTGGGACTCACGGGCGCACCGCAAGCATCCTCCTCTTTCAGCTGGAGTGACCGAGACGTTCCCTGCTCCTCCGATTTAATTGAATTCACAGTCATTTCCTCCCTATTTCCTGTAGGGTCACTCCTCTGAGTGTCGACCCTCTTAACAACCATCTCCTCTCCTGGGTGAGTTTTTCTCATGTGTCTCTTTAAGTTTCCAGAATCACTCCAAGCCCTCCCACAACGAGGGCAAACAAATGGTTTCTCCCCCGTATGAGTCCTCAGGTGTCTCTTAAGACAGCCGGCCTGATTGAATCCCTTTCCACATTTAGTGCACAAGTGTGGTTTGAGAAAAACACTTTCAGACTGGGAAGTAGTCACATCACTCTCCCTCTGCTCTGGTGTGTGCCTCTCTAAATCAGATTTAGCCTCCAGTCTGTTGCTAGGCAACCTAGTTCCTCCCTCTTCATTCCAGTCTACGTCATCTGATTGGCTGGGACTCATGAGTGCACTGCTACCCTCCTCCTGTGTCCTTCTGATGTCCTCTTTCAGATGAACTAACCAAGACATTCCCTGCTCCTCTGATTTCATTGAATCTGTCTTGTCCCACATTTCCTCCATGACTTTGCGCCTTAATAAGCGATGATTCATCCCATTAATTTCAGGGCCATCCATTCCACAACGTTCACACAGGTAACATAGATTGTCCTCAGTTAAATTCCATAAACTCTGTTCGATTTCATCCATCAACGTTTCCTTCTCTGAACTCATTTTGTCTCAACAGAGTTAGAATGTTTCTTGGTTTTTTAAGAAATCTACAACAACTGGTTATTGACCGTAGCTGTCACTAATGTGAGGTGTCTCCTATATCTCCCTTTACGCTGGGAGTTGTAGTTTTTATTTAACCTTGATTTAACTAGGCAAGTCAGTTAAGAACAAATTCTTATTTATAATGACGGACTACACCGGGTCAAACCTGGACGACACTGGGCCAATTGTGCGCCACCCTATGGGAGTCCCAATCACGGCCGGTTGTGATACAGCCTGGAATCAAACCAGGGTCTGTAGTGACGACCTCTAGCACTGAGATGCAGTGTCTTAGACCGCTGTGATACAGCCTGGACTCAAACCAGGGTCTGTAGTGACAACTTCTAGCACTGAGATGCAGTGTCTTAGACCGCTGTGATACAGCCTGGACTCAAACCAGGGTCTGTAGTGACAACTTCTAGCACTGAGATGCAGTGTCTTAGACCGCTGTGATACAGCCTGGACTCAAACCAGGGTCTGTAGTGACAACTTCTAGCACCGAGATGCAGTGTCTTAGACCGCTGTGATACAGCCTGGACTCAAACCAGGGTCTGTAGTGACAACTTCTAGCACTGAGATGCAGTGTCTTAGACCGCTGTGATACAGCCTGGACTCAAACCAGGGTCTGTAGTGACAACTTCTAGCACCGAGATGCAGTGTCTTAGACCGCTGTGATACAGCCTGGACTCAAACCAGGGTCTGTAGTGACAACTTCTAGCACTGAGATGCAGTGTCTTAGACCGCTGTGATACAGCCTGGACTCAAACCAGGGTCTGTAGTGACAACTTCTAGCACTGAGATGCAGTGTCTTAGACCGCTGTGATACAGCCTGGACTCAAACCAGGGTCTGTAGTGACAACTTCTAGCACTGAGATGCAGTGTCTTAGACCGCTGTGATACAGCCTGGACTCAAACCAGGGTCTGTAGTGACAACTTCTAGCACTGAGATGCAGTGTCTTAGACCGCTGCGCCACACAGGAAGCTTCAGGAGGTGCTGTTTTGCCAGTTATTCCAGGGTGAGCGTCATCTCAGAACACCAGCTCTTCTTCCTGTCACCAGAACAATGGAATCTCTTTGTGAGGTCACCTGTGTAAAAATAGGCAGACATGGTGAAAAGGTCAAGTCGGACGAGGTCAGTTTTTGACCAAACTGCCCCCTGTAATTTATTTATATTTTTCCTCATTCAAACTTGACCGTTATGATGGAAGCCTGGAGGCTGTTCTTGGCGTGCAGATATTGCAACTTGTCTATGGATAGTCTAATATAACATTGACTTGTCTATGGATAGTCTAATATAACATTGACTTGTCTATGGATAGTCTAATATAACATTGACTTGTCTATGGATAGTCTAATATAACATTGACTTGTCTATGGATAATCTAATATAACATTGACTTGTCTATGGATAATCTAATATAACATTGACTTGTCTATGGATAGTCTAATATAACATTGACTTGTCTATGGATAGTCTAATATAACATTGACTTGTCTATGGATAGTCTAATATAACATTGACTTGTCTATGGATAGTCTAATATAACATTGACTTGTCTATGGATAGTCTAATATAACATTGACTTGTCTATGGATAGTCTAATATAACATTGACTTGTCTATGGATAGTATAACATTGACTTGTCTATATAGTCTAATATAACATTGACTTGTCTATGGATAGTCTAATATAACATTGACTTGTCTATGGATAGTCTAATATAACATTGACTTGTCTATGGATAGTCTAATATAACATTGACTTGTCTATGGATAGTCTAATATAACATTGACTTGTCTATGGATAGTCTAATATAACATTGACTTGTCTATGGATAGTCTAATATAACATTGACTTTAAGATTGGAGAAAACCTAAATAATATCAATAAGAACCGTGAACTGTATGCTGACATCTATTTCAAGCTGTTGTATTTGGCCATTTATCAATTCATTGGCACAATATCATGCGTTTAATCTTTTAAAAAGAGAAATAGGCACTAGGAAAGTTTATATATGACAGACACATTGAATTAATCTGTAGGCTATGTACATAGCTAGCACTGCACAGCCTTTGTTCCCATGTTCTTACCCAAACTGCACCTGTTAAACATTGTAATAGCGCTCAAAACACAGTGATGTCGATTCGCGCAGGATAAATACTATCCGAGGATCTTGGAGTTTGCCCCCCCCCCCCCCCAAAAAAAATGTAGCTTATTCCGGTTAGAATCATTATTCTCCCTCCATGTGAAAATTACTGGACATGCCAGATTCGCACGGGGGTAAAATGAGGTTCGTTGAGTTCTGTGCTCGTGCGCATAATTACTTTACGCGATCTCCCCCTGAAAAACGAACCCCGTCCTAATGGGGACAAAAACCTTTTGTACCGTCAAATATGTCGTCACATTCTATTTCTGTCAAGTCCATCAAATGTTTAAATGTTCTATATTTCCCCGTCACCATTTCATGTTTACTTAATATAACAATATAATAGAACAATATTAGTGATCTTTAATACCATTTAAATTGAAAAGGTTTCCACAAATGAGGACTTTTATTTTGAAGGGTACAATTTGGAATTTTAGAAGCTAGCTAAATAACATAACAGGAACATTATGTACAACAGCTCATTAATTATATGTAGAGTCCCCTGCCTGTTCGTACCATACAGAAAACAATTGTCGTTTTATTCCTGTATCGACTATGTTTGAGCAGAGATTCAAATGAGTTAACAGGAGCTATTGAGCAGCTAGCAACCCAAGTAAAAAAAGTAGCAATCTGAAGAGCAGGTACATAACAGTAACTAAGCTATGCAACAACGAACTAACTACATCGTTTGAACATCCCCGATACCTAATGCTTTACTGACCAGCTATATTCCAAAAATGTCCCATTCTTGCTTCAATCAAAGAAGAATTGCGTCCACCATCTTTGGTATTGATACCGTTGTGAAGCGGGCAAGAATAACCAGAGATACAGTTATGGAGATGAGAAACTCCAGTGTAATCGTGTTAAGGACCATTGGGTATGTTGCCCATGCTTCGTCAATGGGCCGCGTGGTGCATTCTGGGTGATTATTGGACAACGCGCTCACTCCTTCAGGAAGTGAATGGGAGTCCATTGGGCTCCAGCTCAAAAACCCAACATTAGCATGAATTACGTGAACAAGATGTACAACATTCAACATTATTTTAATCGGGGTGTGAGATAATTAACTTGTTCCCTGTGATATCGTATAGCTTTAAAATCCTGACATTCGGTACTATTGAGGGAAATAGGCAGGTGTCTCGACTCATTCCCTGACTTTTAAGAAGGAATTGCGTGCCGATTCGTTTTTACAACCACGTGACGCAACACATTGGTCGACATTCATATTGGCAGAGATCGAAAAAGTACCCAATTGTCAAACTTCAGTAAAAAGTTCAAATACCTGAATAGAAAAGTAGAAGTGAAAGTCACCCAGTAAAAACTACTTGAGTAAAAAAGTCTAAAAGTATTTGATTTTTACACATACTTAAGTATCAAAAGTAACATTATAAAATAATTTTAGTCCTTATGTGAAGCAAGCCAGACACCACTTTCTTGTTGTTAAAATGTATGGATAGCCAGGGGGTACACTCCAACACTCAGACATCATTTACAAACAATGCATTTGTGTTTAGAGAGTCTGCCAGATCAGAGGCAGAAGGGATGATCAGGGACTTTCTCTTGATAAAGTGGGTAAATTTGACAATTTTACTGAACTGCTAAGCATTCAGCATGTATTTGGGTGCCAGGGAAAATGTATGGAGTAAAAAGTACACGATTTTTTTTTAGGAATGAAGGGGAGTAAAAATGCAAGTTGTGAAAAATATAAATAGTAAAGTAAAGTACAGATATCCCCCCAAAAACGACTTAAATAGTATTTTAAAGTACTTTATTTACACCACTGCATATTGGTCGACATTCAGATCCAGCTGAGATTCTTATCTCCGCATTCTATAATAGCTCTGGCATAAATAAGCACTTCCGTGTCACGAGTTTTGGAATCTTTCAGAATAAGAGTCCAGTCCTGTATACTTTGTAAATTAATAATTTGGGCGAAAATAAATGGAAAATGTGTACAATTGTTGATATTTAAATGGTCAACAATGCTTTTTTGGTGTGTGTGTGTGTACTCTTATCATTTATTGGACTGTACATAATTGTCTGTACGTTGTGTCGCAGTAAAAGGGGATCCATTCTACTCAGGAGCACTTCTACAAATCCACAGAGTTCACACCCTGAGGAGCGTTGCTGCTCGTTTTGCGGCTCTTAAAGCAGTAGCGGTGAGTGGGTTAAATCACTGGGGCCCGTAAAAAAAAGCCATATTACAACCTGTGTTGTGATAATTGCGTTGATTGCTGTTGATAAACCCATTCATTCATATGCCGCCGTGATATTACAGTTAAGGCCGAGATGACAAAAAGACAACAGTCATAACGGCGGCAAAATATACTGAGCAAAAATATAAAAGCAACATGCAACAATTTTCAATGATTTTACAGAGTTACAGTTCATATAAGGATATCAATCAATTTAAATAAATTCATTAGGACATAATCTGGATTTCACATGACTGGGCATGGGAGAAGCCATGGGTGGGCTTGGGATGTGTAGGCCCACCCACTGGGGATCCAGGCCCACCCACTGGGGATCCAGGCCCACCCACTGGGGATCCAGGCCCACCCACTGGGAAGCCAGGCCCACCCAATGGGGATCCAGGCCCACCCACTGGGAAGCCAGGCCCACCCAATGGGGATCCAGGTCCACCCACTAGTCAGCCAGGCCCACCCGCTGGGGATCCAGGCCCACCCACTGGGCAGCCATGCACAGCCAATCAAAATGAGTTTTTCCCCACAAAAGGGCTTCATTACAGGCAGAAATACTCGTCAGTTTCATCAGCTGTCTGGGTGGCTGGTCTCCGATAATCCAACAGGTGAAGAAGCTGGATGTGAAGCTGGGCTGGCTTGGTTAGACTGGTCTGCGGTTTTGAGGCTAAAACACTAACCACTTTAATAATGTCTCCGTATCTTGCATTACTCATCCCAAAGGAAGAATTGGCTTGGGGGTGACCAGTGAGATATACCTGCTGGGGCGCGTGCTATGGGTGGGTGCTGCTATGGTGACCAGTGAGCTGAGATAAGGCGGGGCTTAAGAGACTCGTAGATGAGCTGGAGCCAGTGGGTTTGGTAACGAGTATGAAGCGAGGGCCAGCCAACCAGAGCGTGCAGGTCGCAGTGGTGGGTAGTATATGGGGCTTTGGTGACAAAACGGATGGTACAGTGATAGACTGCATCCAAAGTGTTGAGTAGTACACACCTTTAACTGTACAACCATCAAGATTAATTGTTAGATCCAACAGAAGATATCTTTGTTTCATGGTACTTAGCACTAGCATCTCTGTTATGTCCGAGTTTAAAAGTGAAAATATTGTCGCCATCTACTTCCTTATGTCTGAAACACAGGCTTCCAGGGTAGGCAACTTGGGGGCTTCACCATGTTTCATGGAAATGTACAGCTATGTGTCGTCCGCAGAGCTGTGAAAGTTAACATTATGCTTTCGAATGCCATTGCCGTTGTCCTTTCATGAGAAGGTCTCCATTACAGTGGAAGTCATGTTGGTGCACCCAATAGGGCTTCAGCAGTTGAGGCAGTTCTGGGCCATCCCTTTGGTGCACCCAATAGGGCTTCAGCAGTAGAGGCAGTTCTGGGCCATCCCTTTGGTGCACCCAATAGGGCTTCAGCAGTAGAGGCAGTTCTGGGCCATCCCTTTGGTGCACCCAATAGGGCTTCAGCAGTTGAGGCAGTTCTGGGCCATCCCTTTGGTGCACCCAATAGGGCTTCAGCAGTAGAGGCAGTTCTGGGCCATCCCTTTGGTGCACCCAATAGGGCTTCAGCAGTAGAGGCAGTTCTGGGCCATCCCTTTGGTGCACCCAATAGGGCTTCAGCAGTAGAGGCAGTTCTGGGCCATCCCTTTGGTGCACCCAATAGGGCTTCAGCAGTTGAGGCAGTTCTGGGCCATCCCTTTGGTGCACCCAATAGGGCTTCAGCAGTAGAGGCAGTTCTGGGCCATCCCTTTGGTGCACCCAATAGGGCTTCAGCAGTAGAGGCAGTTCTGGGCCATCCCTTTGGTGCACCCAATAGGGCTTCAGCAGTAGAGGCAGTTCTGGGCTATCCCTTTGGTGCACCCAATAGGGCTTCAGCAGTAGAGGCAGTTCTGGGCTATCCCTTTGGTGCACCCAATAGGGCTTCAGCAGTAGAGGCAGTTCTGGGCCATCCCTTTGGTGCACCCAATAGGGCTTCAGCAGTAGAGGCAGTTCTGGGCCATCCCTTTGGTGCACCCAATAGGGCTTCAGCAGTAGAGGCAGTTCTGGGCAATCCCTTTGGTGCACCCAATAGGGCTTCAGCAGTAGAGGCAGTTCTGGGCCATCCCTTTGGTGCACCCAATAGGGCTTCAGCAGTAGAGGCAGTTCTGGGCCATCCCTTTGGTGCACCCAATAGGGCTTCAGCAGTAGAGGCAGTTCTGGGCCATCCCTTTGGTGCACCCAATAGGGCTTCAGCAGTAGAGGCAGTTCTGGGCCATCACTTTTTGCACTGCTGCACTATCTGTTGGCAGATGTGGTCTTGTTGTTGCTCCTCTGCAATCTGCTGCAGTTTGGTCTGAGATGCAGGTGGACTGTCCCTTATTGTATTAATGGATACCTGTACCTCCCCCTCTAGACATTGCTCCTCCTCTGAAAATTGACATTTAATTGGGGCCCTAGAGAGTGCATCTGCTGTGATCAGTTCCTTCCCTGGCACATACACTATCTTGTAGGTGAACCTCAGTAATCTGAGGCGGAAGCGCAGAACTCTGGGAGGCAAGTCGTCCAGTGCTTTTGTCCCTAACAGAGCCAACAGTGGTTTGTGGTCAGTCTCTGCTGTAAACTGCAGGCCAGTAAGGTATTGGCTCAGCCTTTCACATGCCCATGTGATAGCCAACACCTCCTTCTCCACTTCAGCATACCTTTGCTCTGTGTTGGATAAGCTTCGGGAGATGTATGCAATTGGATGACACTCCATGTTGTCCTGCATCTGTGTGAGGACCGCCCTTAGCCCAAAGGATGATGCATCTGCTGATACTTTTGTCTTAGCGTGGGGACGGTACTGGGCCAGCACTCTGTGAGGACCGCCCTTAGCCCAAAGGATGCATCTGCTGATACTTTTGTCTTAGCGTGGGGACGGTACTGGGCCAGCACTCTCAGTGAGGCCAGATCTCCTTTGCTTTTGTCAAACGCTACATGTTGCATGTGACCCCATGGACCAGTCATTCTCTGTGGCTAGTAAGTCTCTGAGGTTTGGTTGTATCTGACAACTGTGGGAGGAACTTACCCACATATGTGGCCATGCCTAAGAAGGTTCTGACTTCAGCCACATTCTGAGGTCTGGGCATATCTGTGATGGCGCTGATCTTCTCTGGGTCCGGCTCTATTCCAGCTGCACTGATTTTGTGTCCCAAGAACAAGACCTCTGTGCAAAAGTGCATTTTTCATTGAGTGTCAGGTCTCCTGGAGTCGGGTCAGAACTGCTGTGAGCCTTCCATCATGTTCTGCTCTGTCCCTTCCATCATGTTCTGCTCTGTCCCTTCCATCATGTTCTGCTCTGTCCCTTACATCATGTTCTGCTCTGTCCCTTCCATCATGTTCTGCTCTGTCCCTTCCATCATGTTCTGCTCTGTCCCATCATGTTCTGCTCTGTCCCTTCCATCATGTTCTGCTCTGTCCCTTCCATCATGTTCTGCTCTGTCCCTTCCATCATGTTCTGCTCTGTCCCATCATGTTCTGCTCTGTCCCTTCCATCATGTTCTGCTCTGTCCCATCATGTTCTGCTCTGTCCCATCATGTTCTGCTCTGTCCCTTCCATCATGTTCTGCTCTGTCCCATCATGTTCTGCTCTGTCCCTTCCATCATGTTCTGCTCTGTCCCTCCCATCATGTTCTGCTCTGTCCCATCATGTTCTGCTCTGTCCCTCCCATCATGTTCTGCTCTGTCCCATCATGTTCTGCTCTGTCCCATCATGTTCTGCTCTGTCCCTTCCATCATGTTCTGCTCTGTCCCATCATGTTCTGCTCTGTCCCTCCCATCATGTTCTGCTCTGTCCCTCCCATCATGTTCTGCTCTGTCCCATCATGTTCTGCTCTGTCCCATCATGTTCTGCTCTGTCCCTTCCATCATGTTCTGCTCTGTCCCTCCCATCATGTTCTGCTCTGTCCCTCCCATCATGTTCTGCTCTGTCCCATCATGTTCTGCTCTGTCCCATCATGTTCTGCTCTGTCCCTTACATCATGTTCTGCTCTGTCCCATCATGTTCTGCTCTGTCCCTTCCATGTTCTGCTCTGTCCCTTCCATCATGTTCTGTTCTGTCCCATCATGTTCTGCTCTGTCCCTTCCATCATGTTCTGCTCTGTCCCTTACATCATGTTCTGCTCTGTCCCCTCCATCATGTTCTGCTCTGTCCCCTCATCATGTTCTGCTCTGTCCCTTCCATCATGTTCTGCTCTGTCCCTTCCATCATGTTCTGCTCTGTCCCTTCCATCATGTTCTGCTCTGTCCCCTCATCATGTTCTGCTCTGTCCCTTCCATCATGTTCTGCTCTGTCCCATCATGTTCTGCTCTGTCCCTTCCATCATGTTCTGCTCTGTTCCATCATGTTCTGCTCTGTCCCTTACATCATGTTCTGCTCTGTCCCATCATGTTCTGCTCTGTCCCATCATGTTCTGCTCTGTCCCTTACATCATGTTCTGCTCTGTCCCATCATGTTCTGCTCTGTCCCTTCCATGTTCTGCTCTGTCCCTTCCATCATGTTCTGCTCTGTCCCATCATGTTCTGCTCTGTCCCTTCCATCATGTTCTGCTCTGTCCCTTCCATCATGTTCTGCTCTGTCCCTTCCATCATGTTCTGCTCTGTCCCTTCCATCATGTTCTGCTCTGTCCCTTCCATCATGTTCTGCTCTGTCCCCTCCATCATGTTCTGCTCTGTCCCTTACATCATGTTCTGCTCTGTCCCATCATGTTCTGCTCTGTCCCATCATGTTCTGCTCTGTCCCTTCCATCATGTTCTGCTCTGTCCCTTCCATCATGTTCTGCTCTGTCCCTTACATCATGTTCTGCTCTGTCCCATCATGTTCTGCTCTGTCCCATCATGTTCTGCTCTGTCCCTTCATGTTCTGCTCTGTCCCTTCCATCATGTTCTGCTCTGTCCCATCATGTTCTGCTCTGTCCCTTCATGTTCTGCTCTGTCCCTTCCATCATGTTCTGCTCTGTCCCTTCCATCATGTTGTGCTCTGTCCCTTCCATCATGTTCTGCTCTGTCCCTTCATGTTCTGCTCTGTCCCTTCCATCATGTTCTGCTCTGTCCCTTCCATCATGTTCTGCTCTGTCCCTTCCATCATGTTCTGCTCTGTCCCTTCCATCATGTTCTGCTCTGTCCCTTCCATCATGTTCTGCTCTGTCCCTTCCATCATGTTCTGCTCTGTCCCTTCCATCATGTTCTGCTCTGTCCCATCATGTTCTGCTCTGTCCCTTCCATCATGTTCTGCTCTTTCCCCTCCATCATGTTCTGCTCTGTCCCATCATGTTCTGCTCTGTCCCCTCCATCATGTTCTGCTCTGTCCCTTCCATCATGTTCTGCTCTTTCCCCTCCATCATGTTCTGCTCTGTCCCATCATGTTCTGCTCTGTCCCCTCCATCATGTTCTGCTCTGTCCCTTCCATCATGTTCTGCTCTGTCCCTTACATCATGTTCTGCTCTGTCCCATCATGTTCTGCTCTGTCCCTTCCATCATGTTCTGCTCTGTCCCTTCCATCATGTTCTGCTCTGTTCCATCATGTTCTGCTCTGTCCCATCATGTTTTGCTCTGTCCCTTCCATCATGTTCTGCTCTGTCCCATCATGTTCTGCTCTGTCCCTTCCATCATGTTCTGCTCTGTCCCTTCCATCATGTTCTGCTCTGTCCCTTCCATGTTCTGCTCTGTCCCTTACATCATGTTCTGCTCTGTCCCTTCCATCATGTTCTGCTCTGTCCCTTCCATCATGTTCTGCTCTGTCCCTTCCATCATGTTCTGCTCTGTCCCTTACATCATGTTCTGCTCTGTCCCATCATGTTCTGCTCTGTCCCTTCCATCATGTTCTGCTCTGTCCCTTACATCATGTTCTGCTCTGTCCCATCATGTTCTGCTCTGTCCCTTCCATCATGTTCTGCTCTGTCCCTTCCATCATGTTCTGCTCTGTCCCTTACATCATGTTCTGCTCTGTCCCTTACATCATGTTCTGCTCTGTCCCTTACATCATGTTCTGCTCTGTCCCTTCCATCATGTTCTGCTCTGTCCCTTACATCATGTTCTGCTCTGTCCCTTCCATCATGTTCTGCTCTGTCCCTTCCATGTTCTGCTCTGTCCCTTACATCATGTTCTGCTCTGTCCCTTACATCATGTTCTGCTCTGTCCCTTCCATCATGTTCTGCTCTGTCCCATCATGTTCTGCTCTGTCCCTTACATCATGTTCTGCTCTGTTCCATCATGTTCTGCTCTGTCCCATCATGTTCTGCTCTGTCCCATCATGTTCTGCTCTGTCCCTTCCATCATGTTCTGCTCTGTCCCTTCCATGTTCTGCTCTGTCCCTTACATCATGTTCTGCTCTGTCCCATCATGTTCTGCTCTGTCCCTTCCATCATGTTCTGCTCTGTCCCTTCCATCATGTTCTGCTCTGTCCCTTCCGCACACGAGCACATCGTCCGCTTGGACTATGACGCCGCCCAGCCCATCCAACAGCTGGGACATGGGTCTTTGGAAATGCTCAGGACCGGAAGCGATTCCAGATGGCAAAACGTTAAAACAGTACCGGCCAAACGGTGTTATAAACGTTGTGAGTGCCCTACTCTGTGATGACAGCGGTATCTGCCAGAAACCTGAGCGGGCATCCAGCTTTGTGAAGACTTGTGGGCCATCCAACTGAGCCAGTGACTGCTCCACTGATGGTATGATGTGTCTCTCTCTGCAGAGTGCCTCATCCAACTGAGCCGGTGACTGCTCCACTGATGGTATGATGTGTCTCTCTCTGCAGAGTGCCTCATTCAAGTGAGTCATGTCCACACAGATCCTCATGTCCCCATTGGCTTTTGGGACCACTACCATCCCTGCACACCAGTCTGTGGGACTCTCTATTTTAGACACCGCCCCAATGTTTTCCATCCTCCCCAACTCTTCCTTTCCTCTGGCCAATAAAGGGACACCCGGCGGGGGGTGGTAAGGGCATAGGGGACAGCATCCTCTTTCAGGCGGATTTTGTAGTCACCTGCTATCCTTCCTAGACCAGAAAACACTTTTGGGAATTTATTTTTGAAAACCTCACCTGGGTCCTCCAGTTCGCTCACCCTCTCAATGAGTTGCAATGCTTCAATTGCTGGCAGCCCCAGCAACGGTCTGGCTAGAGTCAATGATGAAGACAGGCTGGATGGCACTTTTGTCTTTACTCTCCAGTTTAATCACCAAGTGCCCTACCACTGGTTAAATGTTATTACTGGGCCCATACAGTTTTTTGTTTGTAGAGAGCAAAAGGCCATCTCTGCTATAACAGCCTAGTTGGGATAGCTGTCACTGCTGCCCCAGTGTCTAGTTTAAATGACACAACCTCCCCATTGAGTTTAATGTCTGAATGCCAGCCAGCGTTGTTTTCCTTTACTTCTCCCAGAAAGATGCTGTCCTGCTTGTACCTCCTCTGAAACCTCATGCATTTGCTTTAGTCGACAGACAGCTGAAAAGTTCCTCTCCATTGACATTTCCTGCATTCCGCATCCTTTGCTGGGCAATCTTTCCATCTGTGGAAAGGGGATTTCCCACATTTGCGACAAACACTTGAACTAGCTACTGGTGCTGTCTGTGATTGTTTTCTCCGCGTCTGTCTCTGTTCTGTGTTCCCTTCCGTTGTTTTAGCTCTGTATGAAAATGCATGTATTTCCTCACTCTCTTCGCTCTGCAAGGCGCTGCTGTCGCGCAGTATCGTCTGCTGTATTTTTACTGTCTCACTCTGCCTAATCTGGTTTACAGCTTTGGACAAGGTTAGCTGGGAATCCAACTGTAACTTTTCAGAAAGTGATATATTTCTTATTCCCATTATAATCCGATCTCGGATCAGCTCTTCCCTGAGCGCGCCAACCTGACAATGTTCTGCTAGTTTGTGAACAGCTGTGATAAAACTGTCGGTGGTTTCACCCTGCTCCTGTATATTAAACCTAGCTCTCTCAAATATAATGTTGCGTCTCCCTACAAAATGCGTTTCAAAACAGTCTTTAAAACGGCACTGTAGTTAAGTTTCTCTTCCTCGGTCAACGTTGAAGCATTTAATATGTCCTCGGGTTCATCACCCATAGAGTAGATCAGTGTATTAACTTGAAATGCCTAATTTTTCACATTTAAGCATGATGCTACCCTGTACCTTTCAAAGCGCCTGATCCATTTCGGCCTGTTTTGAATGTCCATACAATCTACATTCTCCAGGGAACTAATGCCAAATCCGTCAGCACAAGCCACTGGCCTGTCCGTGTTTGCGCCAGAGCCCGTTGAACTTGGAGTCGCAAAACCCTGAAATCCCGCCAGCTTCTTCCTCTTGCAACATGTTGCTGCTTCGCAGTAACTTAGTCCTTGCTCGTTAGCTAGCAAAATAATGATATGCGCTGTTTTATCTCCAACACTGTGCCCTCCCTGCTTTGAAACAACCTGAATATATTATTTATTTGGGCCGTTCTTCACGTTTATGTGAATTTTAAAACCACTTCTGACACCATGTAGTATTATTTAAAATGAGGACAAACGACAATGAAGTTTTAGCTCCAGCATGTTTACTAACCTAAACCTCGCATATCATACATAGGTACGGATACCCCCAAGGGACATCCTACTACAGCTTGAACCCTAGGTTATGCTGTGACCCTAGGTTATGCTGTGACCCTAGGTTATGCCAGGACCCTTGGTTATACTAGGACCCTTGGTTATACTAGGACCCTAGATTATACTAGGACCCTTGGTTATACTAGGACCCTAGGTTATACTAGGACCCTAGATTATACTAGGACCCTTGGTTATACTAGGACCCTAGATTATACTAGGACCCTTGGTTATACTTGAACCCTTGGTTATACTAGGACCCTAGATTATACTAGGACCCTTGGTTATACTAGGACCCTAGATTATACTAGGACCCTTGGTTATACTAGGACCCTTGGTTATACTAGGACCCCAGGTTATACTAGGACCCTAGATTATACTAGGACCCTTGGTTATACTTGAACCCTAGGTTATACTAGGACCCTAGATTATACTAGGACCCTTGGTTATACTTGAACCCTTGGTTATACTAGGACCCTAGATTATACTAGGACCCTTGGTTATACTAGGACCCTAGATTATACTAGGACCCTTGGTTATACTAGGACCCTTGGTTATACTAGGACCCTAGATTATACTAGGACCCTTGGTTATACTAGGACCCTAGGTTATACTAGGACCCTAGATTATACTAGGACCCTAGATTATACTAGGACCCTTGGTTATACTAGGACCCTTGGTTATACTAGGACCCTAGATTATACTAGGACCCTTGGTTATACTAGGACCCTTGGTTATACTAGGACCCTAGATTATACTAGGACCCTTGGTTATACTAGGACCCTTGGTTATACTAGGACCCTAGATTATACTAGGACCCTAGGTTATACTAGGACCCTTGGTTATACTAGGACCCTTGGTTATACTAGGACCCTAGGTTATACTAGGACCCTTGGTTATACTAGGACCCTTGGTTATACTAGGACCCTAGGTTATACTAGGACCCTAGATTATACTAGGACCCTTGGTTATACTAGGACCCTTGGTTATACTAGGACCCTAGATTATACTAGGACCCTAGGTTATACTAGGACCCTTGGTTATACTAGGACCCTTGGTTATACTAGGACCCTAGGTTATACTAGGACCCTAGGTTATACTAGGACCCTTAGTTATACTAGGACCCTTGGTTATACTAGGACCCTTGGTTATACTAGGACCCTAGATTATACTAGGACCCTTGGTTATACTAGGACCCTTGGTTATACTAGGACCCTAGGTTATACTAGGACCCTAGATTATACTAGGACCCTTGGTTATACTAGGACCCTTGGTTATACTAGGACCCTAGATTATACTAGGACCCTAGGTTATACTAGGACCCTTGGTTATACTAGGACCCTTGGTTATACTAGGACCCTAGGTTATACTAGGACCCTTGGTTATACTAGGACCCTTGGTTATACTAGGACCCTAGGTTATACTAGGACCCTTGGTTATACTAGGACCCTTGGTTATACTAGGACCCTTGGTTATGCTAAGACCCTTGGTTATGCTAAGACCCTTGGTTATACTAGGACCCTAGATTATACTAGGACCCTAGGTTATACTAGGACCCTTGGTTATACTAGGACCCTTGGTTATACTAGGACCCTAGGTTATACTAGGACCCTTGGTTATACTAGGACCCTTGGTTATACTAGGACCCTTGGTTATACTAGGACCCTTGGTTATACTAGGACCCTAGGTTATACTAGGACCCTTGGTTATGCTAAGACCCTTGGTTATGCTAAGACCCTTGGTTATACTAGGACCCTATGTTATGCATAAACATTCTTACTCAAAAATCTACTCCAACAACACATTGCTGTCACCATTTTTATTAACTCTAGTTGGGGTTCAGCAATAAATTCAAATGGACAACATATATAAACATCAACCGTTAATACAATAACTCCCGGGCTAAAATGTGAACTCAACTTGAACGGGGAGCCGAGCAGAATCATTTCAGTTTGAGACAGAAAAAAATATGATTTGTTAGACATACAAGATACTAGCCTGGGTAGCAGTCTAGTTGTGCTTACAGTCCACACAGTATCCATTTTTCTAATTCTAATATGCCAAACATGGCATGGAGAGTGGAATGTTCGCACAAAACATGTCTGGATGTCAGGCTAACGGGTCTGGATGTCAGGCTAACGGGTCTGGATGTCGGGCTAACGGGTCTGGATGTCGGGCTAACGGGTCTGGATGTCGGGCTAACGGGTCTGGATGTCAGGCTAACGGGTCTGGATGTCGGGCTAACGGGTCTGGATGTCGGGCTAACGGGTCTGGATGTCGGGCTAACGGGTCTGGATGTCAGGCTAACGGGTCTGGATGTCAGGCTAACGGGTCTGGATGTCGGGCTAACGGGTCTGGATGTCAGGCTAACGGGTCTGGATGTCAGGCTAACGGGTCTGGATGTCGGGCTAACGGGTCTGGATGTCGGGCTAACGGGTCTGGATGTCAGGCTAACAGGTCTGGATGTCGGGCTAACAGGTCTGGATGTCAGGCTAACGGGTCTGGATGTCGGGCTAACGGGTCTGGATGTCGGGCTAACGGGTCTGGATGTCGGGCTAACGGGTCTAACGGGTCTCTGATGTCGGGCTAACGGGTCTGGATGTCGGGGCTCGGGTCTGGATGTCGGGCTAACGGGTCTGGATGTCGGGCTAACGGGTCTGGATGTCGGGCTAACGGGTCTGGATGTCGGGCTAACGGGTCTGGATGTCGGGCTAACGGGTCTGGATGTCAGGATAACGGGTCTGGATGTCGGGCTAACGGGTCTGGATGTCGGGCTAACGGGTCTGGATGTCAGGCTAACGGGTCTGGATGTCAGGCTAACGGGTCTGGATGTCGGGCTAACGGGTCTGGATGTCAGGCTAACAGGTCTGGATGTCAGGCTAACAGGTCTGGATGTCAGGCTAACAGGTCTGGATGTCAGGCTAACAGGATACCCACATTTGTCATTTAAAATGAACTGGTCATGGTTGGTAAAATTGCTGACAAGTCTTTTAAAACCAGAGATCAAGAAGAAACCTGATCCAATGCCTTCCGATGGCCCCAATGAGAGGAAGTCGGCGATACAAAGTTGTATTTACAGCTGTTTGTCTCTGGTAACTTCAGTCCCCTGGTCCCAAATCCCTCCCTAGAACTGCCAACATGGTGAGGGCCAAAGAGACAGGGTGGGTAAGTATTAGGGATGGACTGATTGTGTGGTACATAGCGATTGCCGACAGAGACGGGCTGGATTTGTGTCTCTGGAAAATTCTTCATACTGCTCAACTGGGCCAAGGCTTTATCTTACAGTGTGATTATGGCTGTGTGTCTCCTGGTGTTTCTTCAGACTGGTCAACTGGGCGAAGGCTTTATCACACATGCGGCACTGGAACGGTTTCTCTCCTGTGTGGGTCCGCCGGTGGTTTTTCAGGACATTACCGTCAGCAAACCTCCTCCCGCAGTCAGGGCATTGGTACGGTTTCTCTCCAGTGTGGATTCGCATGTGGCTATTGCAGTGGCCCTTCCTTGTGAATCTCTTGTCACAGTAAGTACAGCAGTAAGGTTTCTCACCCGCATGAATCCGGAGATGAAGTTTTAAACTCCCTGCCAGAGAGAAACTCTTCCCACACTGAGGGCAAAGGTAAGGCCTCTCTCCAGTGTGTATCCGCTGATGAACAAGTAAATTACCTTTATTGGAAAAGGTCTTGTCGCACTGGGAGCAGTGAACCCGGCTAGAGTGGGTCCGTAGATGATCCTTTAGAAGAGCCTTGGTAGAGAACTCCTCCCCGCAGTGGGGGCATGGAAGAGGGTCTTGGTGCCTGTGGATGGGACCCAGTGTCTCCCCCTTGTGGTTCTCCTGGTGATGCCGTTGTAATGTTTTTGTATGACGGAACTTCATCCCGCACACCGAGCAGTGGTAGGGTTTCTCTTCGGTGTGAGTTCTGATGTGTTTCTTTAAATTTCCACGATCACTGTAACTGTTTCCACACTGAGGGCAGGAGTACGGTTTCTCCTCAGAATGAATTCTCAGGTGTCTTTTAAGACTGGCGGCCACAGGGAATCCCCTTCCGCATTCCAAGCACACATGTGGGTTCTTCAGAGGATCACTTGGCGGGTGTCTTGTTTTTATGTGCGATTCCAGTCTTTCTGCAGTTATGAAGCTCTTCTTACATTGACCACAGCGATGAGGGTGATCTGTGTGAAAAACCTCCCGGTGATATTCAAGACTTTGTTTTCCAATGAATTGCTTCCCACAATCAGAGCAGAGGTAAGGTTTCACTTTGGGGTTCCCTGTGTGTTGTTTAACCGCATGGGACCTCATGTGTTTCTTTAAGTTTCCAGAATCATTGTAGTCTTTCCCACAACGAGGACAAACAAACGGCTTCTCCCCAGTATGAGTTCTCTGGTGTCTCTTAAGATTGCCGGCCTGCGTGAAACTCTTTCCGCATTCAGAGCACATGTAAGGTTTCTCTCCAGACAGACACAGTAAATGTGTTTTCAGATTGGTAGCTGTGACAAAATTCTTCCCACAGTGATCACAGATGTGGGAGCCAGGCCTGTCTCCTGAGAGGGTTTTGTGTTGTTCAGCATTAGACCAGCTGTGGGGTTTCTCTCCCGTCTGTGCTGTCTTGTGTATTATATGGCTACTCTGCCCCGGTGTCTTCCTGCAGTCGTCGAGCCGTACAGACACCCTCTTCAGACCACACAATAAGGCCCTGCTGGGAGAGGCATGACCCGGAGACTCTGGGAGAGGGGAGAGGGGTGGTGGAGGCTTGTCCTGGAAATCATAAAAATAGAGAATCAGGGTGAGAAACACTCTCATACTTGTCAAGGAATTGTGAAGTCTCAAAATGTAGCCTAGTGGTTAAGAGCATTGGACCAATAACCGAAAGGTTGCTGGTTTGAATCCTCAAGCCGACTAAGTGAAACATCTGTCAAAGTGCCCTTAAGCAAGGCACTTAACCCAAATTGCTCATGTTAGGGGGCGCACAATTGGCCCAGCGCCGTCCGGGTTAGGGTTTGGCCGGGGTTAGGCCATCACTGCAAATAAGAATTTGCTCTTAACTGACTTTCCTAGTTAAATAAATGTAAGTCTCTCTGAATAAGAGTGTCTGCTAAGTGACTAAAATGTTTTTTTTTTTTTTTTTAAAGGTGATCGCAAAGGTCTTTCCTTGATTCCCATCATCTTTGATTACTTGGTCTTCTTAAAATACATTGGAGGATAAAAGTCCCAAGAGGAGGAACCTCCGATATTCTCCTTCAATGCATTTATAGGAGGTCAAGGAATCAAGGAAAGACTGTTGAGAAACAAAACACTTTCTGACTGGGAAATACTCACGTAACTGTGGCTCTCTGGAGCTGACTCCGCCTCCAGTCCATTGCTAAGCAACCCAGCTCCTCCCTCTTCATTCCAATCTTCATCGCAGTCGACAGCATCATCACCACATTGGCTGGGATGCAAGGGTTCCGCTGTCAGTCCGTTGCTAGGCAACCAATCCCTGTCCCCCTTGTTGTGTTCTTCATTGCGGTCTACATCATCTGATTGGCCGGGACTCATGAGTGCACTGCTACCCTCCTCCTGTGTCCTCCTGATGTCCTCTTTCAGTTGGACTAACCAAGACATTCCCTGCTCCTCTGATTTCATTGACTCCGTCTTGTTCCACATTTCCTCCATGACTTTACGCCTTAATAAGCGATGATTCATCCCTTTAATTTCAGGGCCATCCATTCCACAACGTTCACACATGTAGCGTAAATTGTCCTCGGTTAAATTCCATAAGCTCTTTTCGATTTCATCCATCAATGTTTCCTTTCTGAACTGAGTGGATTCATATTGTCCTGCTCGTGTGGCAACAACGACAATGCAGTCAATGGCAGGACTTTTAGAGAACCTGTAAAAAAATATTTATCCATAAAAACACTCATCTGTCATTTCATGTCATATTTAAAACATATAACCAGCCGTTTTGAGATCAGCCTGGCAATTGCTCTGTTAGCATGAGTTAGCTGGCTAGCTAGTTACTTAGCTATTCTATTCATGTTGTGTCGGGGACCCAAATCAATCCCAACATTGGAGCAAATCAGTCGAGACGTAACTAGCAAGCATAATAAACCCAATAGCTGTTGTAGTGTGGACTGTAAGATTGGGTTTATCTTACAGTCCACGCTACACCAACTACAGCTAGATAGCTAGGCAGCTAACGTTAGCGGAGCTAGCTAGATCAGCGTGGGCTAACTTAGCTAGCTATCCATGTGGACCTAGCTAGCTTACGACTACATGGTTCTGGCTATGCCTATCGACAAAGTGAATATAATTTAGTTATATACGCATACGAAATACCTGATTACTCTAAATATGTTTTATTATATCGTCTGTGACTTTCCTTCCGATGTGTTCTGATGTATACCTTTCGACCTCGGGGAGCATGTCGATTGCGTCATTTCCGGTATGGTAATAAGAAATCCTTCTAAATAAAAGCCCTTATTTCAAGACTTGACATTTCTTCAAACCTTCACACCCACTCCATCCCTTCTCTCTCTTCCGGTGAATGATAGGATAAGTTGTACCAGACAGTAGAAGCCAGCTCCTCATTAAATGACCGAACCATGTTATCAACAATCACCTGTTTATTAGGTGGACATGATAAAGACAACACAAGACATCATGTACCTAGGACCAGGGGTGAAATTCAATTTGTTACCGGTATGAGTCCCACCATGTTTTTTTACTTGTCTATTCATAAAATGACATATAGATGCATAGATTACACATAGTGAAAACGTGTTTTTAGAAATGTGTTCAAATTTATTGAAAATTAAAATACTGAGATATTTTGTTTACATAAGTATTCATACCCCTGTGTCAATACTTTGTAGTAGCACCTTTCTGGGTAAGTCTCTAAGAGCTTTCCACACCTGGATTGTGCAACATTTGCCCATTATTCTTTTCAAAATTCTTCAAAATCTGTCAAATTGGTTGTTGATCATTGCAAGACAACCATTTTCAGGTCTTACCATATATGTTCATATACGTTTAAGTCAAAACTATAACTCAGCCACTCAGGAACATTCACTGTCTTCTTGGTAAGCAACTACAGTGTAGATTTGGCCTTGTGTTTTAGGTCATTGTCCTGCTGAAAGGTGTATTCATCTCTCAGTGTCTGGTGAAAAGCAGACTGAACCAGGTTTTCCTCTAGGACTTTGCCTGTGCTTGGCTCCATTCTAAAACTCCAGTCCGTATCGATTACAAGCATACCCATAACATGATGCAGCCACCACTGTGCTTGAAAATATGAAGAGTGGTACTCATAAATGTGTTGTATTGGATTTCCCCCAAACATAACAGTTTGTGTTCAGGACCAAAGGTTCATACAGTGCCCTCCACTAATATTGACACCTTTGGTAAATATGAGCAAAACGGGCTGTGAAAAACATTTATTTGCTGTTTATCCTCTTGGTCTTTCATTCAAACATTCACAAAAATCAAACCTTTAATTGAAGTAAAATGATTGAAAAAAAAAGTGAAATAAATAAATTAAATATTTTTCTCTAAAATATGTGTGCCACAATTATTGGCCCCTAGAGATTCTTATGAGTAAAATCTAACTGATGTATCTTCCCATTCATATGCTACATTTAAGATAACCTGGGTGATTAGGAACACTTAGGTGGTAAGCTTCCTGTTTCACTGGGGTATAAATATGAGGTGACACAGGGGCCAAGTTCCCATAGTCAACCATCACCATGGGAAAGATCAGAGAATACAGTAATGATGTGCGACAAAAGGTTGTCATGCTGAACAAATCAGGAAATGGCTGTAAGAAAATAGCTCAACGGTTGAAAATGCCCATTTCCACTATCAGGGCGATAATTAAGAAGTTTAAAGCAACTGGAGATGTTAACTAATCGGCCTGGAAGAGGACGTGTTTCTATATTGACGCCACACACAGGGAGGAGGATGGTTCGAGTGGCCAAAAAATGTCCAAGGATCACAGCTGGAGAAATGTAGACGTCAGTTGGGTCTTGGGGTCAGAAAGACTCCAAAACTACGATCAGACGCCACCTACTGTACATAACCACAAGATGTTTGGGAGGGTTGCCATGAAACCACAAACAGCTGTCATCAAACAACAAACTCAGGCGCCTACAGTTGGCCAAACGTTACTGGAACTTTCAGTGGGACCGGGTTCTATGGTTCTATTCCAGGTTCTAGAGCTTTTTGGAAACAATCACCAGAGGTGGGTTTGGCGTAGACAGAAAGATGTCCATGCAGAAAGTACCTCATCCCCACTGTGAAGTCTGGTGGTGGCTCTTTGGTGTTCTGGGCCTGTTTTTCTTCCAAAGGCCCAGGACTAATTGTTAGGATACATGGTATCATGGACTCCCTCATGTACCAGCAGATATTAAATCAAAACCTGACTGCCTCTGCTAGGAAGCTTAAACTGGGCCTTGGTTGGATCTTCCAGCAGGACAATGATCCAAAGCACAACTCAAAATCAACACATTGTTCACTGACTCAGAATCAAGGTCTTACCATGGCCATCCCAGTCTCCTGACCTAAACCCAATAGAAAACCTGAGGGATGAGTTAAAGAGGAGAGTCCACGAGTGTGGACCTGGGAATCTGAAGGATCTGGAGAGATTCTGTATGGAGGACTGGTCTCAGATCCCTTGCCATGTGTTCTCTAACCTCCTTACCCATTATAGGAGAAGACTCAGACCTGTTGCACAAAGTATTGAATGAAGGGGTGCCAATAATTGTGTCGCATATATTTGAGAAAATATTTGTTTTATGATTAGAATGTATTTTTTCTTTCAATTATTTTTTTCATTAATTAAAGGTTCGATATTTGTGAATATTTTGAATGAAAGACCAAGAGGATAAACAATCAACTTTTTCTTCACAGCCCGTTTTTCACATTGATCGAGTATAAACTGTAGCTTATCTATTATTCCTTGTGTTAGTCACTTCACCCTGCCTTCATGTATCTACCAAGTACCTCTGCACATTGGTACTCCCTGTATATTGATCTGGTATGGGTACTCCCTGTATATTGATCTGGTATGGGTACTCCCTGTATATTGATCTGGTATGGGTACTCCCTGTATATTGATCTGGTATATTGATCTGGTATGGGTACTCCTGTATATTGAGCTCTGGTTGATCTGGGTACTCCCTGTATATAGCTCTGGTATGGGTACTCCCTGTATATTGATCTGGTATGGGTACTCCCTGTATATTGATCTGGTATGGGTACTCCCTGTATATTGATCTGGTATGGGTACTCCCTGTATATAGCTCTGGTATGGGTACTCCCTGTATATTGATCTGGTATGGGTACTCCCTGTATATAGCTCTGGTATGGGTACTCCCTGTATATTGATCTGGTATGGGTACTCCTGTATATTGATCTGGTATGGGTACTCCTGTATATTGATCTGGTATGGGTACTCCTGTATATTGATCTGGTATGGGTACTCCCTGTATATTGATCTGGTATGGGTACTCCCTGTATATTGATCTGGTATGGGTACTCCCTGTATATTGATCTGGTATGGGTACTCCCTGTATATTGATCTGGTATGGGTACTCCCTGTATATTGATCTGGTATGGGTACTCCCTGTATATTGATCTGGTATGGGTACTCCCTGTATATTGATCTGGTATGGGTACTCCTGTATATTGATCTGGTATGGGTACTCCTGTATATTGATCTGGTATGGGTACTCCTGTATATTGATCTGGTATGGGTACTCCTGTATATTGATCTGGTATGGGTACTCCCTGTATATTGATCTGGTATGGGTACTCCCTGTATATTGATCTGGTATGGGTACTCCCTGTATATTGATCTGGTATGGGTACTCCCTGTATATTGATCTGGTATGGGTACTCCCTGTATATTGATCTGGTATGGGTACTCCTGTATATTGATCTGGTATGGGTACTCCTGTATATTGATCTGGTATGGGTACTCCCTGTATATTGATCTGGTATGGGTACTCCTGTATATTGATCTGGTATGGGTACTCCTGTATATTGATCTGGTATGGGTACTCCTGTATATTGATCTGGTATGGGTACTCCTGTACTCCCTGGTATGGGTACTCCTGATATAGCTCTGGTATGGGTACTCCCTGTATATTGATCTGGTATGGGTACTCCCTGTATATTGATCTGGTATGGGTACTCCTGTATATTGATCTGGTATGGGTACTCCTGTATATTGATCTGGTATGGGTACTCCTGTATATTGATCTGGTATGGGTACTCCTGTATATTGATCTGGTATGGGTACTCCCTGTATATTGATCTGGTATGGGTACTCCCTGTATATTGATCTGTATGGGTACTCCCTGTATATTGATCTGGTATGGGTACTCCTGTATATTGATCTGGTATGGGTACTCCCTGTATATTGATCTGGTATGGGTACTCCCATATTGATCTGGTATGGGTACTTGTATATTGATCTGGTATGGGTACTCCCTGTATATTGATCTGGTATGGGTACTCCCTGTATATTGATCTGGTATGGGTACTCCCTGTATATTGATCTGGTATGGGTACTCCCTGTATATTGATCTGGTATGGGTACTCCCTGTATATTGATCTGGTATGGGTACTCCCTGTATATTGATCTGGTATGGGTACTCCCTGTATATTGATCTGGTATGGGTACTCCCTGTATATTGATCTGGTATGGGTACTGTGTTAGTTCCTATTCTATTTTGTATTATTATTTTTAAACTCTGCATCTTTGGGAAAGGTTCGTAATTAAGCATTTCACTGTCAAGTTGTATTCGGCACAAGTGATAAATAAAATTAGATTTTCACAAAATAATTCCAGCATCCAAACAGCACAATTTGAAGAATATATAAAGAGTTACTCAGTCGTGGTCATGAGGCCCAGGACGCCTGTAGCCTGAATTGATGCATCCACTGTTGTACGTGCTGCTTCGGCAACATTTTAGTGTTCTCGTGGGATTACAATGCAATTTTGAAGGTTTACTGCCAGTTTTCAAGTCAAATCACTAATTTTCATGCAGCTGACATGTGGTATTGTTAAATAATGGTGTAATTTTCTTGGTATTTCTTAGAAATGATTGTGATTGGTTCACATTTTACCGGTACAGTGTACCCCCACTATGTATTGTCTGGGTACCAGAGCACACCGGGTCGCGGTACCAGGGCACACCGGGTCGCGGTACCAGGGCACACCGGGTCGCGGTACCGCGGTACCAGGGCACACCGGGTCGCGGTACCAGAGCACACCGGGTCGCGGTACCAGGGCACACCGGGTCGCGGTACCAGGGCACACCGGGTCGCGGTACCAGAGCACACCGGGTCGCGGTACCAGGGCACACCGGGTCGCGGTACCAGGGCACACCGGGTCGCGGTACCAGAGCACACCGGGTCGCGGTACCAGGGCACACCAGGTAACTTTGACCCCTGCCTAGGACCCTCATTTATGCATAAAACTAACTACTCAAAGAATTAGAAAAATAATTACCCCAACAACATATCATTGTCACCATTTTATTTCCACCAGTTGAGGTTCGGCCATGAATTTGAAACACTTTTTAAAATGAACAACAAATATCCAAATATCAACTGTGAAAACAAAAACTCTGGAGATAAAATATGAACTTTGAGCAAAATAATTATTTTGAGACAGATGGACAAAATACCATTCTATTCCAAGCTCTATATACAGCATATCAATCCTCAATGACTCTGAAAACCTGCCTCAATTAAATCATAACAAATTAAAAGAAAGGAAAATGGATCCTTCAATTCATTTCCATCTAGTTAATCTACAAGGGAATGGACAGGTTTAAGCAAGCTTAGCATTCACTGAGTGCATGGCAGGTTGGGTTTTGGGACAGACTGAGTCTAGGTTCCTGTCCCAATACGTTAGAAATGCATCCTTCCTATCTGGGACAGGTAACAGACAGGTTACCAGGTAACAGACAGGTTACCAGGTAACAGACAGGTTACCAGGTAACAGACAGGTTACCAGGTAACAGACAGGTTACCAGGTAACAGACAGGTTACCAGGTAACAGACAGGTTACCAGGTAACAGACAGGTTACCAGGTAACAGACAGGTTACCAGGTAACAGACAGGTTACCAGGTAACAGACAGGTTACCAGGTAACAGACAGGTTACCAGGTAACAGACAGGTTACCAGGTAACAGACAGGTTACCAGGTAACAGACAGGTTACCAGGTAACAGATAGGTTACCAGGTAACAGATAGGTTACCAGGTAACAGACAGGTTACCAGGTAACAGATAGGTTACCAGGTAACAGATAGGTTACCAGGTAACAGATAGGTTACCAGGTAACAGGACACCGAACAACTTGGTAAGGTGTAAACCAGGTTACCATTGGATCTGTGATGGGTAGGGATAAGGGACATGCTGATTGGGTGGTGGGTAGGGATTAGGGAGTCTTGGGACAGAGACAGGCTGAGTTTGCCTGTGTGTCTCCTGATGTTTCTTCAGACTGCTCAACTGAGCGAAAGCTTTATCGCACAAGCGGCACTGGAACGGTTTCTCTCCTGTGTGGGTCCGCCGGTGGTTTTTCAGGACATTCCCGTCAGCGAAACACCTCCCGCAGTCAGGGCATTGGTACGGTTTCTCTCCAGTGTGGATTCGCAGGTGAAGATTGCAGTGACTCTTACTTGTGAATCTCTTGTCACAGTAAGTACAGCAGTAAGGTTTCTCACCCGCATGAATCCGGAGATGAAGTTTTAAACTCCCTGCCAGAGAGAAACTCTTCCCACACTGAGGGCAAAGGTAAGGCCTCTCTCCAGTGTGTATCCGCTGATGAACCAGTAAGTTACTTTTAGTGGAGAAGGTCTTGTCGCATCGGGAGCAGTGAACCCGGCTAGAGTGAGTCCGTAGATGATCCTTCAGAAGAGCCTTGGATGAGAACTCCTCCCCGCAGTGGGGGCATGGAAGAGGGTCTTGGTGCCTGTGGATGGGACCCAGTGTCTCCCCCTTGTGGTTCTCCTGGTGATGCCGTTGTAATGTTTTTGTATGACGGAACTTCATCCCGCACACCGAGCAGTGGTAGGGTTTCTCTTCTGTGTGAGTTCTGATGTGTTTCTTTAAATTTCCACGATCATTGTAACTGTTTCCACACTGAGGGCAGGAGTACGGTTTCTCCCCAGTGTGGATTCTCAGGTGTCTTTTAAGACTGGCGGCCACAGGGAATCCCCGTCCACATTCAGAGCACACATGTGGGTTCTTCAGAGGATCAGGTGGCGGGTGTCTTGTTTTTATGTGCGATTCCAATCTTGCTGCAGTTATGAAGCTCTTCTTACATTGACCACAGCGGTGAGGGTGATCTGTGTGAAAAACCTCCCGGTGATGTTCAAGGCTTTGTTTTCCAATGAACTGTTTCCCACATTCAGAGCAGAGGTAAGGTTTCACTGTGTGTTGTTTACCCATGTGACTTTTGATGTGTTTCTGTAAGTTTCCAGAATCACTGCAAGCCTTCCCACAATGATGGCAGACGTACGGTTTCTCCCCAGTATGAGTTCTCAGGTGTCTCTTAAGACTGCCAGCCTGATGGAAGCCCTTTCCACATTCAGAGCACACATGAGCTTTCTCTGCAGTCAAGTTCTCTCTCCTTCTCTGCAGGGACTGCATGTGTAGTTTTAGACTTCTCGCTGTGGTAAAATTCTTACCACAGTGATCACAGATATGAGAGCCATCTCCGGAGTGGGCTTGTGTGTATTCTTTAGCATTACGAACGCTCTTCTGATAGGCAAGTCTCTTCACAATGACCTCCTCTCCTGGGTGAGTTTTTCTGATGTGTCTCTTTAAGTTTCCAGAATCAGTAGAAGCCTTCCCACACAGAGGACAGACGTACGGTTTCTCCCCGGTATGAGTTCTCAGGTGTCTCTTAAGACAGCCGGCCTGTGTGAAACTCTTTCCGCATTCAGAGCAGACGTGTGGTTTCTCTCCAGACAGACACGGTAAATGTGTTTTCAGATTGGTAGCAGTGATACAATTCTTCCCACAGTGATCACAGATATGGGAGCCAGGCCTGTCTCCTGAGAGGGTTTTGTGTTGTTCAGCATTAGACCAGCTGTGGGGTTTCTCTCCTGTCTGTGTTGTCTTGTGTATTATATGGGTACTCTGCCCTGGTGTCTTCCTGCAGTCGACCAGCCACACAGACACACTCTTCAGACCGCTCAATAAGTCGCTACCGGGAGAGGCACCGGGGACCACTACCGGGGACTCTGGGAGGGCAAAGGGGGGCAGGGGAGGTTTGTCCTAGAAAATCACAAAAAATATAGATGTAATGAATCAAGGTGGGAAACACTTTCCAGCCAGTCAAGTCATTTTTGCAGAGAAAATCAAAAGTCTTTCCTTGATTCCTCTCATTACTCTGCATCCTTCTTAAAATACATTGGAGGATAAAGAGAAATAACCGAGAACCTTCTCCAATGCATTTATAGAAGGAGGTCCAGGAATCAACGATGAGAGGATTCAAGGAAAACTGAAACACACTTCAAGCAGAGGTCGCATTAACGCCGTTCTTCACACATAAAAGGAAAGATAAAAACGCAGAAAAAAATATCTTGTTTTGCGTTTTTTTTTTGTAAAACTTCAGTAGGTTTCCAAATCATGAATTTAAAAAAACGGACACATTTTTTTGTGCTTCAAGTTGCACTTCTGCAATCGGATGAAATATCTTCGCTCTCGTCTTGACCAATTACATTCCACCACTCTGACTGCTGTGTGCTTCAGTTCAGTTCCAATGCTTAAAGATCAACTACAAAGCAAAACATCAGGAAATGTATCTGGCTCCATTCTTTCTATGATAAACATTATAAATATGTTGGCCGTGCATCGTTTTGGTAAAATATACCTTGTTTTTTTAGTGTAAGCTCATTTACTTGTGTGGCTGCTAGCCAAATAGCTTCAGTTGGCATCTGATGAAATGCACGTGAACTAAAACTGTAGTTGCATGTCTATTGATCACTCTCTATTGATCACTCTCTATTGAACACCCTCTATTGATCACTCTCTATTGATCACTCTCTATTGAACACTCTCTATTGAACACTCTCTATTGAACACTCTCTATTGATCACTCTCTATTGAATACTCTCTATTGAACACTCTCTATTGATCACTCTCTATTGATCACTCTCTATTGTTGCATGTCTATTGATCACTCTCTAGTGTTGCATGTCTATTGATCACTCTCTATTGAACACTCTCTATTGAACACCCTCTATTGATCACTCTATATTGTTGCATGTCTATTGATCGATCACTCTCTATTGATCACTCTCTATTGATCACTCTCTATTGTTGCATGTCTATTGATCACTCTCTATTGATCACTCTCTATTGATCACTCTCTTTTGTTGCATGTCTATTGATCACTCTCTATTGATCACTCTTTATTGTTGCATGTCTATTGATCACTCTCTATTGATCACGCTCTATTGATCACTCTCTTTTGTTGCATGTCTATTGATCACTCTCTATTGATCACTCTCTATTGATCACTCTATTGATCACTCTCTATTGTTGCATGTTTATTGATCACTCTCTATTGATCACTCTCTATTGATCACTCTCTATTGATCACTCTCTATTGTTGCATGTTTATTGATCACTCTCTAGTGTTGCATGTCTATTGATCACTCTCTATTGAACACTCTCTATTGAACACCCTCTATTGATCACTCTCTATTGTTGCATGTCTATTGATCGATCACTCTCTATTGATCACTCTCTATTGTTGCATGTCTATTGATCACTCTCTATTGATCACTCTCTATTGTTGCATGTCTATTGATCACTCTCTATTGATCACTCTCTATTGATCACTCTCTATTGATCACTCTCTATTGATCACTCTATTGTTGCATGTCTATTGATCACTCTCTATTGATCACTCTCTATTGATCACTCTCTATTGATCACTCTCTTTTGTTGCATGTCTATTGATCACTCTCTTTTGTTGCATGTCTATTGATCACTCTCTATTGAACACTCTATTGATCACTCTCTATTGATCACTCTCTATTGTTGCATGTCTATTGACCACTCTCTATTGTTGCATGTCTATTGATCACTCTCTATTGAACACTCGCTATTGAACACCCTCTATTGATCACTCTCTATTGTTGCATGTCTATTGATCGACCACTCTCTATTGATCACTCTCTATTGATCACTCTCTATTGTTGCATGTCTATTGATCACTCTCTATTGATCACTCTCTATTGTTGCATGTCTATTGATCACTCTCTATTGATCACTCTCTATTGATCACGCTCTATTGTTGCATGTCTATTGATCACTCTCTATTGATCACTCTCTATTGATCACTCTTTATTGTTGCATGTCTATTGATCACTCTCTATTGATCACTCTCTATTGATCACTCTCTATTGTTGCATGTCTATTGATCACTCTCTATTGTTGCATGTCTATTGATCGATCACTCTCTATTGATCACTCTAATGTTGCATGTCTATTGATCACTCTCTATTGATCAGTCTCTATTGATCACTCTCTATTGATCACTATGTTGAAGAAAAAACACTTAACTTTCAGTATAAAAAGCAGGGGAAATGGTTTAAAACACTTTATGGTCTGTGTTTTAAAAGAATGCTGATTTCTCAAAGCTAATATTTAACAGGAATTTAAGTACTCACCTCTCTCACTCTCTGCTCTGGTGTGTGTCTCTCTGGAGACAACTCCACCTCCAGCCCATCGCTAGCCATCCAATCACTGTCCTCCTCATCCCAGTCTACAGCATCATCGGATTGACTGGGACTCATGGGCTCCGCCTTCAGTCCGTTGCTAGGCAACCAATCCCCGTCCTTAACGTTGCAGTCTGCAGCATCATCGTCATCATCGTCGTCGTCATCAGCACCATCGTCATCGGATTGGCCGGGACTCATGGGCTCCGCCTTCAGTCCGTTGCTAGGCAACCAATCCCTGTCCTTAACGTTGCAGTCTGCAGCATCATCGTCATCGGCGTCATCGGATTGGCCGGGACTCATGGGCACAACGCTCCCATTCTCCTGTATCCCTTTGAGGTCCTCTTTCAGTTGGAGTGACCAAGATGTTCCCTGCTCCTCCGATTTCATTGAATCCGTGTTGTCCTGCATTTCCTCCACATTCCCTGTAGGGATGCTCCTCTGAGTGGCGAAACTCTCCACAACCATCTCCTCTACTGGGTGAGTTCTTCTCATGTGTTTCCTCAAGTTTCCACAGTCACTGTAGTCCTTTCCACACTGGGGGCAGACGTACGGTTTCTCCCCAGTATGAGTTCTCAGGTGTCTCTTAAGACTGGCAGCCACAGGGAATGCCCTACCGCATTTAGAGCACACGTGTGGGTTCTTCAGAGGATCACTTGGCGGGTGTCTTGTTTTTGTGTGTGATTCCAGTCTTGCTGCAGTTATGAAACTCTTCTTACATTGACCACAGCGGTGAGGGTGATCTGTGTGAAACACTAGCCTGTGATGTTTAAGGCTTGATTTTACAATGAACTGTTTCCCACAATCCGAGCAGTGGTGAGGTTTCACTGAGGGATTCACTGTGTGTTGTTTAACAGTGTGCGATCTGATGTGCATTTTTAATTTACTCTGGTCTGATGTGTTGCTAAGCAACCCAGCTCCTCCCTCTTCATCGCAGTCGACAGCATCATCATCATCACATTGGCTGGGATGCAAGGGCTCTGCTGTCAGTCCGTTGCTCGGCAACCAATCCCTGTCCACCTTGTTGTGTTCTTCATTGCGGTCTACATCATCTGATTGGCTGGGACTCATGAGTGCACTGCTACCCTCCTCCTGTGTCCTCCTGATGTCCTCTTTCAGATGGACTAACCAAGATATTCCCTGCTCCTCTGATTTCATTGAATCCGTATTGTCCCACATTTCCTCCATGACTTTACGCCTTAATAAGCGATGATTCATCCCTTTAATTTCAAATCCATCTTTGGCATGACGTTCACACAGGTAACGTAAATTGTCCTCAGTTAAATTCCATAAACTCTTTTCGATTTCATCCATCAACGCTTCCTTCTCAGAACTCATTTTGTCTCAGCAGTTAGAATGTTTTTTTTCTGTTGTTGTAAAAATAAAAATAACAACTTGCTATTGAATGGAGCCTCACTAGTGTGAGGTGTGTCTCTCGCCTGTGTATTCACAGGTCTCCTATATCTCCTGCCACACTGGGAGCCTCGGGAAGTGCTGCATTATGAGTCTCTGTCAAAGACAAGTTATTTCAGGGTCCGATCATCTTCCTGTCACCAGAACAGTGGAATCCCTTGTGAGGTCACCTGTGGAATCCCTTGTGAGGTCATCTGTGGAATCCCTTGTGAGGTCATCTGTGGAATCCCTTGTGAGGTCACCTGTGGAATCCCTTGTGAGGTCACCTGTGGAATCCCTTGTGAGGTCATCTGTGGAATCCCTTGTGAGGTCATCTGTGGAATCCCTTGTGAGGTCACCTGTGGAATCCCTTGTGAGGTCACCTGTGTAAATAGGACATATGGTGTAAAACAAAAACATTTTATACAGGCGTGCATTATGTATAGTGACATTCTATATTTGTCAAGTCCGTGAAACGTTGACTTTTAATTTACTGTCACTATTTCATTTTAACTTAATAGAACAATATAATAAAACAAATATTAATGACAAAAATATATTTGTAAGGTATACATGAAATGTCAAGGTTCCCACGACGAGGGCTTGTATTTTGAAGCTAACTAACGTTAACTAGAGTAACACGAACATTAGGTACAACAGTAACTCATTGATTATATGTACAGTCACTCTGCCTTTATTTACCAAATACAAAACTATCGTCGTTTTACTCCTTCCGCGACTCTGTTTGAGCAGAGCTTCAAATTAGTTCGCAGGAGCTATTAGCTAGCCAACAGTACCAAGCTAAAAAAGGTATCTGTCTGATGATGAAACGTTACCTAGCTAACAGTTATGTTAGTAACGAATAGCTAACTACACCGTTTGGACAAAGCCAATACCTAATGTTTTAATGACCTGATTTATTTAAACATTTCCCCATTCTCCCCTCACCGTTAACGCAATCAAAGAATGGCCATATCCAAACTATGTGGAATGGCGTCCAGTGACGGCATCAACTTCCGGGTTAGCTGCTGCCCCGGAAGTACTTCGAGGTGGTTCTGTCAACATTAGCTAGCCTGCTTAGATAAACCTTACTCAAAAGCATTGTAGCTATAGTTATTTACAAATATATCTTCACTATAAGTGGCGTACATTATTTCCATCCTGTGATAACGTAGATATGGAACTATTAAACCAGACAGACGTGAAGTTAAAAACGACAAGTTAAGCTAACATTATTAGCTAGCTAAGTACCGTTAGCTAGCTCAGTATGCTATGCTAACTTAGCCTGCTATCTATTTTTGCAAAACAGCTGTGATTTCTCTTAGCAAAGCAACATTTGAACTGATTGCTTGCTACAGCCAGAGAACCACGTTTTCTCGGCTATTTTTTTGTTGTCGCTTCGGCTCACACAATGTATGAGGTGAGAAGTGAGCTTAAGCTAGCTAGTTTCCCTGAAACTAAAACATGTTTTGCTTGAGCCCAAAGCCATATATACAGCAGGTATAGATATAGCTGGTTAGCTAGTTATGTAAATATATAGCTCTGCTTTAGTAAACTCCATTGTCAATGTTTTGTTCAAGGTTAGCTTGTCATTTGTAGAAGTTAATATACATTTGTCAAGTAGTAAGGACTATTTTATCAAGTCAGTTCGTTATTAAGATCAAAACCAATGACATGACATTATCTTCTAGGCCTCTCTGACTGTACTTTTTAAAATCAGGATTTTGATGAACCCCAGCCAAACCTACTGGTTCCTGACTGTGTCCATGGTGATCAGAGAACCAGCGGACAAGAGATGGTTCCTAGGAGCCTTGACTACTTCAGTGACTTTCTAAGATTGAGAGGTAAGTCGGGTTGAGAGATTTCCCTTCACTTTAGTAGGTGGAGGATGAGGCAGACTGAATGTTTAAACGATCCGACTGTGTTGTTTAGGTACAGTTTTAACAAAACAGTGCAACACTTACACAAGCTGGGATGTACTCACCAGGAGCCTAATGACCGTAACAGGGAAAGAGACTATAAGAAACACTTATTTTTGTCTGCTTCAGCGTACACTAATGAATACACCCCTTTGGTTTCCACTCGAGCAATCCTGATCAGACTCTTCCTATATCCCCACAGGAGAGACAGGAGAGAGTTCCAGCCGTCACTCTGACAGTGAGGGGACAAGTTCTACCTCAGGAGAAATTGAACAACAGGAGGACAATCAGACAGCCAAGAACACACACAGCTGCAAAGAGTGTGGAGAGGAGTTCCCTACCCAGCATTATCTAAGAAAACATCGTAACACAACACACACAGGAGAGAAGAAGACCAGTCCCAAACCCAGGAAGAGCTACAGCTGCCTGGACTGTGGAAAGGAGTTCCCATGTCCATCTAAACTACAACGACACCTTCTGACTCACACAGGAGAGAGGCCCTGCTTCTGTTCTGACTGTGGGAAGAGTTTCACTCGGGAGGAACATCTGAAGACACACCAGCGGTTCCACTGTTCAAATGGGGAGGGCAGTCCCTCTATATCGGGAGATCCTGAACAGGCAAAGAACTGCTGCCTGGAGTGTGGAAGAGAGTTCTCTAGCGCTTACAAACTACGCAGACACCTGCTGACACACACGGGAGAAAAACCTCACTCTTGCTCCGTGTGTGGGAAGAGTTATACTTATCTACACACCTTGAAATCACATGAGCTGAAACACACCGGGGAGAAGTCTTACAAATGTTCCGTGTGTGAGAAGAGCTTCAACCAAAAGGGAAATTTGAACCAACACATGCTCGTGCACACTGGTGAGAAACCTTTCTCCTGCTCTGTCTGTGGCAAATGCTTCACCCAGAAAGCCAACCTGACTGCCCACCAGCTCTCCCACACAGGAGAGAAGCCTTTCTCCTGTTCCGTCTGTAGGAAGGGCTTCACTCAGAAAGCATATCTTAAACAACACCAGAAACTGCACACCGGAGAGAAGCCGTACGCCTGCTCCGAGTGTGACAAGAGGTTCACCTTCTGTACATCCTTGAAAAGACACCAGCTGCAACACACAGGAGAGAAACCGGACTCGCTAAGTTTGAAAGAAATACACCAGCAATCGCACGGCAAAAAAGTCGAGGAGAGTCTCTCTGCATCAGCAGCAGAACCTGAACAACACCAGGAGAATCACAAAACTAAGACGTCGTCTCACTGCTGCTCAGAATGTGGGAAACATTTTAAAAATTCATCGTCTCTACAGATCCACATGAGAATCCACACGGGAAAGAAGCCATACCCCTGCCCCGACTGTGGGAAGAATTTTGCTACAAAAGGAAGTTTGAACTTGCACCAGAGGTCACACACAACAGAAGCAGAGAAACCCATCCACTGTGAGGAGGAGAACACATCACAGGGGCAGCAGATGGTATCTGATAACCTACAGGACCTCTGTCAAACACTGGGGCTGAAGGCTAAAGTCGAAGAGGAGAAGGAAGAGGTGGAGGAAGAGGAGAAGGAAGAGGTGGAGGAAGAGGAGAAGGAAGAGGTGGAGGAAGAGGAGAAGGAAGAGGTGGAGGAAGAGGAGAAGGAAGAGGAGAAGGAAGAGGTGGTGGAAGAGGTGGAGGAAGAGGAGGAGGATGGAGTAGGGGCGACGGATAATGCAGAGGAAGTTGGAGGGCTGATTAATTCTGATGGAGAAGAAGTTGACTGGGATTCTGTTCAACATAGTAAGTGGAGGCAGAACTGTTCTTTAGATGACTGGGGTTCTGTTCAACATAGTAAGTGGAGGCAGAACTCTGTTCTTTAGTTGACTGGGGTTCTGTTCAACATAGTAAGTGGAAGCAGAACACTTGACTGTTCTTCAGTTACACAGTAATAGTCTGACTCATTATCTAACCGGGGGGTTTTAAGGAACTCAGTCCGGCTTTAAACGTACTCTTGAAAGTTGTAATAGTAGAATGCACAAGGTGCAATGTATAAATTGGGTAGTTATATAATATAATAATATATAATAATAATAATAATAATATATAGTTCATCGTTCAGTTCCTCTTGTCATGTTAGTCATTCCATACCATAGAGAGATACAGTGCCTTGCGAAAGTATTCGGCCCCCTTGAACTTTGCGACCTTTTGCCACATTTCAGGCTTCAAACATAAATATACAAAACTGTATTTTTTTGTGAAGAATCAACAACAAGTGGGACACAATCATGAAGTGGAACGACATTTATTGGATATTTCAAACTTTTTTAACAAATCAAAAACAGAAAAATTGGGCGTGCAAAATTATTCAGCCCCCTTAAGTTAATACTTTGTAGCGCCACCTTTTGCTGCGATTACAGCTGTAAGTCGCTTGGGGTATGTCTCTATCAGTTTTGCACATCGAGAGACTGAAACTTTTTCCCATTCCTCCTTGCAAAACAGCTCGAGCTCAGTGAGGTTGGATGGAGAGCATTTGTGAACAGCAGTTTTCAGTTCTTCCCACAGATTCTCGATTGGATTCAGGTCTGGACTTTGACTTGGCCATTCTAACACCTGGATATGTTTATTTTTTAACCATTCCATTGTAGATTTTGCTTTATGTTTTGGATCATTGTCTTGTTGGAAGACAAATCTCCGTCCCAGTCTCAGGTCTTTTGCAGACTCCATCAGGTTTTCTTCCAGAATGGTCCTGTATTTGGCTCCATCCATCTTCCCATCAATTTGAACCATCTTCCCTGTCCCTGCTGAAGAAAAGCAGGCCCAAACCATGATGCTGCCACCACCATGTTTGACAGTGGGGATGGTGTGTTCAGGGTGATGAGCTGTGTTGCTTTTACACCAAACATAAAGTTTTGCATTGTTGCCAAAAAGTTCACTTTTGTTTTTATCTGACCAGAGCACCTTCTTCCACATGTTTGGTGTGTCTCCCAGGTGGCTTGTGGCAAACTTTAAACGACACTTTTTATGGATATCTTTAAGAAATGGCTTTCTTCTTGCCACTCTTCCATAAAGGCCAGATTTGAGCAATATACGACTGATTGTTGTCCTATGGACAGAGTCTCCCACCTCAGCTGTAGATCTCTGCAGTTCATCCAGAGTGATCATGGGCCTCTTGGCTGCATCTCTGATCAGTCTTCTCCTTGTATGAGCTGAAAGTTTAGAGGGACGACCAGGTCTTGGTAGATTTGCAGTGGTCTGATACTCCTTCCATTTCAATATTATCGCTTGCACAGTGCTCCTTGGGATGTTTAAAGCTTGGGAAATCTTTTTGTATCCAAATCCGGCTTCAAACTTCTTCACAACAGTATCTCGGACCTGCCTGGTGTGTTCCTTGTTCTTCATGATGCTCTCTGCGCTTTTAACAGACCTCTGAGACTATCACAGTGCAGGTGCATTTATACGGAGACTTGATTACACACAGGTGGATTGTATTTATCATCAATAGTCATTTAGGTCAACATTGGATCATTCAGAGATCCTCACTGAACTTCTGGAGAGAGTTTGCTGCACTGAAAGTAAAGGGGCTGAATCATTTTGCACGCCCAATTTTTCAGTTTTTGATTTGTTAAAAAAGTTTGAAATATCCAATAAATGTCGTTCCACTTCATGATTGTGTCCCACTTGTTGTTGATTCTTCACAAAAAAATACAGTTTTATATCTTTATGTTTGAAGCCTGAAATGTGGCAAAAGGTCGCAAAGTTCAAGGGGGCCGAATACTTTCGCAAGGCACTGTATATATAACTGGTCTGAAATGTCCTGGTCAACTAGCCCATGTCAGCTAACGTTTTTCAGCTCATAGATTTTGATGCCATTTTTGAGTCACTCAGATATCACATGAATACACATTAGACATGACTTCAATACAGCAAAATGTTCCCTGCTCCCCTGCACTTTAAACCTGAAAAATCCTCTCCACCAACAAGAGGCGTGTGAACAGTGTGTGTCATGAACAGTGCTGGTGCCCATAGAAATAGACCTGTATCTGATGCTGTCTGGACAGTAGTAGTGTGGCATGTCATACCTTTTCTGGTGCCCATAGAAATAGACCTGTATCTGATGCTGTCTGGACAGTAGTAGTGTGGCATGTCATACCTTTTCTGGTGCCCATAGAAATAGACCTGTATCTGATGCTGTCTGGACAGTAGTAGTGTGGCATGTCATACCTTTTCTGGTGCCCATAGAAATAGACCTGGCGTGTCCGGGGGAGGGGTCCCCCCCAATGCTGGAAATGCCCCCCCCCCCTCCCAGGGGGCCTGAGTCTAACACAGACCCCTGGTCTAACTCATATTACCAACCAATCTCTACAGAAGAAAGTCCTGGTAGTCTCATTATAACCCATAATACCAACCTCTCTCTACAGGAGAGAGTCCTGGTAGTCTCATTATAACCCATAATACCAACCTCTCTCTACAGGAGTCCTGTAGTCTCATTATAACCCATAATACCAACCTCTCTCTACAGGAGTCCTGGTATTCTCATTATAACCCATAATACCAACCTCTCTCTACAGGAGTCCTGGTAGTCTCATTTATAACCCATAATACCAACCTCTCTCTACAGGAGTCCTGGTAGTCTCATTATAACCCATAATACCAACCTCTCTCTACAGGAGTCCTGGTAGTCTCATTATAACCCATAATACCAACCTCTCTCTACAGGAGTCCTGGTAGTCTCATTATAACCCATAATACCAACCTATCTCTACAGAAGAGAGTCCTGGTAGTCTCATTATAACCCATAATACCAACCTCTCTCTACAGGAGAGAGTCCTGGTAGTCTCATTATAACCCATAATACCAACCTCTCTCTACAGGTGAGAGTCCTGTCCGTGACTCTGGTAGTCTCATTATAACCCATAATACCAACCTCTCTCTACAGGTGAGAGTCCTGGTAGTCTCATTATAACTCATAATACCAACCTCTCTCTACAGGTGAGAGTCCTGTCCGTGGCTCTGGTAGTCTCATTATAACCCATAATACCAACCTCTCTCTACAGGTGAGAGTCCTGTCCGTGACTCTGGTAGTGAAGGAGGAAGTCCCCTTACATCAAACAGCAACAAGGTGGGAGACAATAATAACAAACATTTTAATAGGAGATATTGTTACCATTATAAACATTATTATTATATATTTCACTGTTCTATTGAACCCATTTTTGTTCCAACATGGTTTCCATGGTAACTTTACTAGAAACAGTCCCGTCTTTATTCTAGGATCCTGGGGCTCAATCGGGGTCGACAGAGTCTCTGGGCCCTGACCAAAGACATGAGAAGGACATCACTCAAACACCTGGGATGAACATTCATATTGAACAAGAGGAGGATGAGGAAGAAGAAGAAGAAGAGGAGGAAGAAGAAGAGGACGAGGAAGAGTGGGAAGAGGAAGAAGAGGATGAAGATGAAGAAGAGGAGGAGGAAGGGGAGGAAGAGGAAGTTGGTGATCTGTTGAATTCTGTAGTAGAACAAGCTTCCTGGGATACTCCTCATCTTGGTAAATCAAAGTCAAATCACATGTTATTGGTCACATACACACGGTTAGTAGATGTTATTGGTCACATAGACACGGTTAGTAGATGTTATTGGTCACATACACATGGTTAGCAGATGTTATTGGTCACATACACACGGTTAGTAGATGTTATTGGTCACATACACACGGTTATCAGATGTTATTGCAGGTGTAGTGAAATGCTTGTGTTTCTAGCTCCAACAGTGCAGTAGTATATAACAAGTCATATTTAACAATACACACAATCTAAAGGAATGGAATTAAGAATATATATATATATTTGGACGAGCAATGTCAGAGCGACATAGACTAAGATACAGTAGAATAGAATACAGTATATACATATGAGATGAGTAATGCATAGACTAAGATACAGTAGAATAGAATACAGTATATACATATGAGATGAGTAATGCATAGACTAAGATACAGTAGAATAGAATACAGTATATACATATGAGATGAGTAATGCATAGACTAAGATACAGTAGAATAGAATACAGTATATACATATGAGATGAGTAATGCATAGACTAAGATACAGTAGAATAGGATAGAATGCAGTATATAGATATTAGATGAGTAATGTATAGACGAATATACAGTAGAATAGAATAGGATACAGTATATACATATGAGATGAGTAATGTATAGACTAAGATACAGTAGAATAGTATAGAATACAGTAGAATAGAATACAGTATATACATATGAGATGAGTAATGCATAGACTAAAATACAGTAGAGTAGAATAGGATACAGTATATACAGTGGGGCAAAAAAGTATTTAGTCAGCCACCAATTGTTAAAGTCTACTCTTTGAGGGAAAATCCCTGAGAAATAAGAAAGTACTATAGAGTTTATAACTAAATAGGAAATCTAAATTAAATCTTGAGGTAAATAGCAATGGTTTGTTAGAGTCTACTCTTTGAGTAAAAAATCCCTGAGGAAACTAGAAAATATTACAGAGTTTATAACTAAATAGGGAATTTATACAAACCTCAAGGTGAAGATATGTTAACAAGAGTGAATTATTTTCGCGCCGTTAAGGCAGGCAGACCTCGTAGTAATACGAAATTGGGTTCTAATTAAAGGTCATTCCAGAAAAGGAAGGGGGGCCAGAGGATGTAAGTGTGTATTGTGGCAAAGTGACCTTCTATGCACAGCCCTGGTACCCCATGGCAATGGCCCGACTAGTGCTTAATAACAACTCAAGGACCAATTAGTGGTGAAGCAAAGAGTCTAGAGGATAAAGGTGGGGTTCACACATCCCAGCTAGAGCTAGACCGTTGAGAGTGACAAGGCAAAAGACCTCTCTACGCGGACAACGCTTCGATATAGAAAGAGAGGCAGGGCTACGCGAGCGGTCCTGGTTATACCGAGATAACCTGAAGTATCTATAGTGCCCTGTCCAATCCAGGGAACGGGACGCTAACCACCTCTAGCAGCCCCACTGCCGGCCAAGGGGCGGGGCTGAAGGTTTCGTATCGCGACACACTACCTCCTGCCACGGTAGGGAGGGAACTCTACCCATACTGATGAGTCCTACCTCCTGCCACGGTAGGGAGGGAACTCTACCTGTACTCATGAGTCCTGCCTCCTGCCACGGTAGTGTAATGAGTCCTTCCTCCTGCCACGGTAGTGAGGGAACTCTACCCATCCTGATGAGTCCTACCTCCTGCCACGGTAGTGAGGGAACTCTACCCATACTGATGAGTCCTACCTCCTGCCACGGTAGTGAGGGAACTCTACCCATACTGATGAGTCCTACCTCCTGCCACGGTAGGGAGGGAACTCTACCTGTACTGATGAGTCCTACCTCCTGCCACAGTAGTGAGGGAACTACCCATACTGATGAGTCCTTCCTCCTGCCACAGTAGTGAGGGAACTCTACCTGTACTGACCCACTGAACTCTCTTCTCTCCACAGGAATGAGTCCTAATTCCTGCCACGGTAGTGAGGGAACTACCTCAACACCAGAAGCGGTGGAACGACAACACCGGGAGAAAGAGAAGACACGGGCGACCAAACGGAAGAAGAGTCCAGAACAAAAGCAAACGAAGAAAAAAGAGAAACCGAAGAAGGAAAAGAATCCGAAGCAGAAGAAAGCTAAGATGACCCACCGCTGCTTTAAATGTGGAGAGGGATTCTCCCGCGTCTACGACATGCTCTTACACCAGACCATTCATATAGATGGAACGACCATGTTCAAAACCAAGAAGGTTCACCGCTGTTTAACGTGTGGATACGAAGCATCCGATGCACATAAACTGATGATGCACGAGCGGATACACACGGGAGAGAAGCCTTTCCAGTGCTCTGTGTGCGGGAAGAGATTCGCTCAGAAAGGGAATCTGAAAATACACCAGAGTGTGCACAAAGGTGAGAAGTCGTACATCTGACCAGTTGACCCAACTCTGGAAATATCTTTGTCCTCTTTAAAAGGTGGGAAGTCGTACATCTGACCAGTTGACCCAACTCTGGAAATATCTTTGTCCTCTTTAAAGGGATACTTTGGGATTTGGTATTGAGGCCCTTTATCTACGTCCCCAAACTCTTGGATCCCATGTTTATGTTTCTGCTTGCAGTTTGAAGGAAGTTGCTGACCAGCGGCAGCACAATTGACTTGCCTAGTGGAATAAAGGTTCAGTAAAACGTCTAAAAATAATAATAATAGCTAACTAGCGTAGCGCTAACGCTAGTTGCCATTGGCTCACAAAACAACTTTTAACTTCCTTTATACTGAACACAGAGACAGACAAATGGGATCCACAAGTTCATCTGACTCTGGTGAAGTAGATGAAAGACCTCGTTGCCAAAATCCTGAAGTATCCCTTTAAGCTTTTGTAAAAAACAAAACTTTAGGTATTTTATCCGGATAATGTCACTGTTGTAAAAACAAAATGTCAGATATTACACATCAATAAATGGTTTTAGTTCAGTTTAGTTAGGTGTGACTAAAGAGAAGAGGTGTCAGGCAGAAGGTGTGACTAAAGAGAAGAGGTGTCAGACAGAAGGTGTGACTAAAGAGGTGTCAGGCAGAAGGTGTGACTAAAGAGGTGTCAGGCAGAAGGTGTGACTAAAGAGGTGTCAGACAGAAGGTGTGACTAAAGAGAAGAGGTGTCAGGCAGAAGGTGTGACTAAAGAGGTGTCAGGCAGAAGGTGTGACTAAAGAGAAGTGGTGTCAGGCAGAAGGTGTGACTAAAGAGGTGTCAGGCAGTAGGTGTGACTAAAGAGGTGTCAGGCAGAAGGTGTGACTAAAGAGGTGTCAGGCAGTAGGTGTGACTAAAGAGAAGAGGTGTCAGACAGAAGGTGTGACTAAAGAGAAGAGGTGTAAGGCAGAAGGTGTGACTAAAGAGGTGTCAGGCAGAAGGTGTGACTAAAGAGGTGTCAGGCAGTAGGTGTGACTAAAGAGGTGTCAGGCAGTAGGTGTGACTAAAGAGAAGAGGTGTCAGGCAGAAGGTGTGACTAAAGAGGTGTCAGGCAGAAGGTGTGACTAAAGAGGTGTCAGGCAGAAGGTGTGACTAAAGAGGTGTCAGGCAGAAGGTGTGACTAAAGAGAAGGGGTGTCAGTGTGGGCAGAAGGTGTGACTAAAGAGGTGTCAGTATAGACAGAAGGTGTGACTAAAGAGTGTGACTAAAGAGGTGTCAGGCAGAAGGTGTGACTAAAGAGGTGTCAGGCAGAAGGTGTGACTAAAGAGGTGTCAGGCAGTAGGTGTGACTAAAGAGGTGTCAGGCAGTAGGTGTGACTAAAGAGGTGTCAGGCAGTAGGTGTGACTAAAGAGGTGTCAGACAGAAGGTGTGACTAAAGAGGTGTCTGGCAGAAGGTGTGACTAAAGAGAAGGGGTGTCAGTGTGGGCAGAATGTGTGACTAAAGAGGTGTCAGTATAGACAGAAGGTGTGACTAAAGAGGTGTCAGGCAGAAGGTGTGACTAAAGAGGTGTCAGGCAGTAGGTGTGACTAAAGAGGTGTCAGGCAGTAGGTGTGACTAAAGAGGTGTCAGGCAGTAGGTGTGACTAAAGAGGTGTCAGACAGAAGGTGTGACTAAAGAGGTGTCAGGCAGAAGGTGTGACTAAAGAGGTGTCAGGCAGAAGGTGTGACTAAAGAGGTGTCAGGCAGAAGGTGTGACTAAAGAGAAGGGGTGTCAGTGTGGGCAGAAGGTGTGACTAAAGAGGTGTCAGTATAGACAGAAGGTGTGACTAAAGAGTGTGACTAAAGAGGTGTCAGGCAGAAGGTGTGACTAAAGAGGTGTCAGGCAGAAGGTGTGACTAAAGAGGTGTCAGGCAGAAGGTGTGACTAAAGAGGTGTCAGGCAGAAGGTGTGAATAAAGATGTGTCAGGCAGAAGGTGTGACTAAAGAGGTGTCAGACAGAAGGTGTGACTAAAGAGGTGTCAGGCAGAAGTTGTGACTAAAGAGAAGAGGTGTCAGACAGAAGGTGTGACTAAAGAGAAGAGGTGTCAGACAGAAGGTGTGACTAAAGAGGTGTCAGACAGAAGGTGTGACTAAAGAGGTGTTAATTAATATAGTCCTGACCCCAGTCATTATCTGAGTAAGGTGTGACTAAAGGTGTCAGTCCTGACCCCAGTCATTATCTGACTAAAGAGGTGTCAGGGTGATACTGGTATCGTAGGTGTGACCCCAGTCATTATCTGAGTAGGGTGATACTGGTATCAGGCAGAAGGTGTGACTGACCCCAGTCATTATCTGAGTAGGGTGATAAAGATGTGTCAGGCAGAAGGTGTGACTGACCCAGGCAGTCATTATCTGAGTAGGGTGATACTGGTCAGGCAGAAGGTGTGACCCCAGTCATTATCTGAGTAGGGTGATACTGGTAATTAATCCTGACCCCAGTCATTATCTGAGTAGGGTGATACTGGTATCGTCCTGACCCCAGTCATTATCTGAGTAGGGTGATACTGGTATCGTCCTGACCCCAGTCATTATCTGAGTAGTGTGATACTGGTATCGTCCTGACCCCAGTCATTATCTGAGTAGTGTGATACTGGTATTGTCCTGACCCCAGTCATTATCTGAGTAGGGTGATACTGGTATTGTCCTGACCCCAGTCATTATCTGAGTCGTCCTGACCCCAGTCATTATCTGAGTAGTGTGATACTGGTATCGTCCTGACCCCAGTCATTATCTGAGTAGTGTGACACTGGTATTGTCCTGACCCCAGTCATTATCTGAGTAGGGTGATACTGGTATCGTCCTGACCCCAGTCATTATCTGAGTAGGGTGATACTGGTATTGTCCTGACCCCAGTCATTGTCTGAGTAGGGTGACACTGGTATCGTCCTGACCCCAGTCATTGTCTGTTTAGACTTAACATGAACTAACACTATCTTCCCCCATGCAGGAGAAGTCAGGAATCCCAGTTTCTGGCCTGACATCGTGGAGAGGCTTCCTACAATAGGTGTCCCAGACCAATACCATGACAACCACACAGCTAAGCCAATAGGAGTTCTGGACCAATACCATGACAACCACACAGCTAAGCCAATAGGAGTTCTGGACCAATACCATGACAACCACACAGCTAAGCCAATAGGAGTCCCGGACCAATACCATGACAACCACACAGCTAAGCCAATAGGAGTCCTGGATCAATACTATGACAACCGCACAGCTAAGCCAATAGGAGAGGAATGCCAAACTCCATCAACTCTACAGATACACATGAGAACTCACACTGTAGAGAACCAGTCGAAAACGCAGTGCCCTCTCTGCGGGGCAGAGTTCTCTCAGAAAGGCCTTCTGGATGATCACCTGATGATCGCCCACTCCCATGAGAAACCAGAGAAGCCTTACCCCTGTCCAGACTGTGGGAAGAGATTCTCCAGCAAGAGTTACATCAAGATCCACCGGAAGATCCACAGTGGGAAGATCTCTTACCACTGCGCCCAGTGTGATAAGACTTTCCTGTCAGCGGAGGGGCTCAAGAAGCACGAGAGTGCTCACCGAGGAGAGAGACCGTACCGATGCCCTGCGTGTGGCAAATGTTTCAAACAACAATCCCAGCTGACCTGTCACTTCAAGATCCACACCGGAGAGAGGAGCCATCTCTGCTTCCTGTGTGGGAAGAGTTTCGCCAGGGAGTTTGACCTCCGGGTGCATCTCAGAGTCCACTCTGGAGAGAAGCCCTACCAGTGCCACGAGTGTGGCAAGAGCTACAGGTACAGAGCAGGCATCCGGTCACACATGCAGCAGATGCACCCTGGGAAGCCTATAGTGGAACCAACCCCACCCATCCCCACAGGCCCTCGCTACGGCAGTGGAGGAAGTGGTCCTCCTACATCCGTCATCAGAAAGGTATGTGCTTTGGTTTGCTGTGAGCTGATGCTGTCGCTTTCAGGTTTTGTTTTAGGGGGGTTCACTTTAAAATCTAGAAGTTTATGGAATTGGTTTGGGTTAATGGTTAGAACGGATAGGGGTTTGGTTAAAGTTAGGCATAGATTTATAGGGAGTTTTAGGGAGTCCTTTCTAGGGAGTTTTTCCTAGCCACCGTGCTTCTACACCTGCATTGCTTGCTGTTTGGGGTTTTAGGCTGGGTTTCTGTACAGCACTTTGAGATATCAGCTGATGTACGAAGGGCTATATAAATAAATTTGATTTCATTTAGCCAGCCGCCACTCAAAATCTCCACTTCCTGTTTGACAAGGAACAGAAAGGCAGCCGAGGTTGGACGTTGCCCTGGGAAACCCCACAACAAACATTCTGTTACTACTGACTGTTAACCAAGAATGACTTGTGTTTTCATTGGAGGATCCTGGTGACCAATCCAGCCCCAAAGCCCAGGGTCCTGATCCAAGCCATGGCAGCAAGGCGTCCAGTCAAACACCTCGGTTGAAGGCCAGAGCTGAAGAAGAGGAGGAGGAGGAGGAGGAAGAAGAAGAGGTGAACGTTGATGGTTCGGGTAATTCTGAAGAAGACGACGCCAGTTGGAAACCCGCTCTTCGTCTTGGTAAGTGGAGGTAGAATGTCAACAGAACATCATTCAACTATAGCCTGTTAATTTGGCTGTGTTTTAAAATGGCTCCCAGTCAACAGAACATCATTCAACTATAGCCTGTTAATTTGGCTGTGTTTTAAAATGGCTCCCAGTCAACAGAACATCAAACTATAGACTGTTCATTTGTCTGTGTTTTAAAATGGCTCCCAGTCAACAGAACATCAACTATAGCCTGTTCATTTGGCTGTGTTTTAAAATGGCTCCCAGTCAACAGAACATCATTCAACTATAGCCTGTTAGGCTGTGTTTTAAAATGGCTCCCAGTCAACAGAACATCATTCAACTATAGCCTGTTCATTTGGCTATGTTTTAAAATGGCTCCCAGTCAACAGAACATCAACTATAGACTGTTCATTTGTCTGTGTTTAAAATGGCTCCCAGTCAACAGAACATCAACTATAGCCTGTTCATTTGGCTGTGTTTTAAAATGGCTCCCAGTCAACAGAACATCATTCAACTATAGCCTGTTCATTTGGCTATGTTTTAAAATGGCTCCCAGTCAACAGAACATCAACTATAGCCTGTTCATTTGTCTGTGTTTAAAATGGCTCCCAGTCAACAGAACATCAACTATAGCCTGTTCATTTGGCTGTGTTTAAAATGGCTCCCAGTCAACAGAACATCATTCAACTATATAGCCTGTTAATTTGTCTGTGTTTAAAATGGCTCCCAGTCAACAGAACATCATTCAACTATATAGCCTGTTAATTTGTCTGTGTTTAAAATGGCTCCCAGTCAACAGAACATCAACTATAGCCTGTTCAACTATATAGCCTGTTAATTTGTGTGTTTAAAATGGCTCCCAGTCAACAGAACATCATTCAACTATAGAGCTGTTACTTTGGCTGCGTTTAAATGGCTCCCAGTCAACAGAACATCAACTATATAGCCTGTTAATTTGGCTCCCAGTTCAAAATGGTTAGTGCTCCCAGTCAACAGAACATCAACTATATAGCCTGTTAATTTGGCTGTGTTTTAAAATGCTCCCAGTCAACAGAACATCATTCATTTGACCTTTAAACCATCCTGTCCCCTATTCTCTTTGGTGCCCTAAATAGGGAATATAGCACAGCCAAGACCTTTAAACCCATTCTCTTTGTGCCAAGACCGGTGGGTGGTCCCTCTGCATCAGGACCACAGAGAAAACACCGGAAGAAACAACCGGTCAAACGGAACACCAGCGTCCAAGAAGGCAACCAGAAGCGACCGAAAGCCAAGAGGTTTAACAACCGTCGCTGCTTTAAATGTGGAGAGGGATTCCCCCGGGAATACGAGCTGTTGCTACACCTGCAGACACATCTGGATTACAACTGCTACGTGTGCGGAACGCCGTTCGACAACCAAGAGCTGCTGCGGAGACATCAGGAGGAGCACGCCGGTAAGAGAGCCTGTGATGGAGACGCACAACGGCTTACGTCATGACTGTTGCACTATTGTGCTACAGCCTTTCTGACGGGCTACTAGTGAATTCACTGTGAGTAGGTTGTGCCTCAAATGGCACCCTATTCCCTACGTAGTGCACACTAGGGGCCCATAGGCTCTTGTCAAAGGTAGTGCACCCTGGGGCGGCAGGGTAGCCTAGTGGACTAGTAACCGAAAGGTTGCAAGTTCAAATCCCCGGGCTGACAAGATACAAATCTGTCGTTCTGCCCCTGAACAGGCAGTTAACCCACTGTTCCTAGGCCAGTTAACCCACTGTTCCTAGACCAGTTAACCCATTGTTCCTAGGCCAGTTAACCCACTGTTCCTAGGCCAGTTAACCCATTGTTCCTAGGCCAGTTAACCCATTGTTCCTATACCAGTTAACCCACTGTTCCTAGACCAGTTAACCCACTGTTCCTAGACCAGTTAACCCACTGTTCCTATACCAGTTAACCCACTGTTCCTAGGCCAGTTAACCCACTGTTCCTAGGCCAGTTAACCCACTGTTCCTATACCAGTTAACCCACTGTTCCTATACCAGTTAACCCACTGTTCCTAGACCAGTTAACCCACTGTTCCTATACCAGTTAACCCACTGTTCCTAGGCCAGTTAACCCACTGTTCCTATACCAGTTAACCCACTGTTCCTATACCAGTTAACCCACTGTTCCTAGACCAGTTAACCCACTGTTCCTAGACCAGTTAACCCACTGTTCCTAGACCAGTTAACCCACTGTTCCTAGACCAGTTAACCCACTGTTCCTAGACCAGTTAATCCACTGTTCCTAGACCAGTTAATCCACTGTTCCTAGACCAGTTAACCTAACCCACTGTTCCTAGACCAGTTAACCCACTGTTCCTAGACCAGTTAACCCACTGTTCCTAGACCAGTTAACCCACTGTTCCTAGACCAGTTAACCTAACCCACTGTTCCTAGACCAGTTAACCCACTGTTCCTAGACCAGTTAACCCACTGTTCCTAGACCAGTTAACCCACTGTTCCTAGACCAGTTAACCCACTGTTCCTAGACCATCATTGAAAATAAGAAATTGTTCTTAACTGACTTGCCTAGTTAAATAAAGGTTAAAAAAAACTAGGGAATAGGGTACGGTTTGAGATAGACTGTGTGTTTGTTCCAGAGGAGAGTCTGGGTGTGTTCTCTGGTGAGGCAGCAGGTCCAACCTCAGGGCAGCGGCGGGGGAGAGGGAAGAGGACTCACCGATGTCCGACCTGTGGCAAAGAACTATCCGACGCGTCCAAGCTGAAGTTGCACGTGAGAATCCACACCGGGGAGAAACCGTACTGCTGCTCCCTGTGCGGAAAGGGTTTCACTCAGCCAGGGAACCTGAAAACACACATGAAAACACACAGAGGTGAGAGCTGATGCTGATGTTGTGGTCCACGTTCAGTGTCTTCAGAAAGGATTCACACCCCTTGACTTTTTTCCACATTTTGTTGTGTTACAAAGGTGGGATTGAAATGGGTTTAATTGTTATTTTTTTATGGTTAATGATCTACACAAAATACTCTAGTCAAAGTGGGAGAACAATTCAAAGTGTAATTCATAACTTCACCAGGCTCAAAGGGATATTCAGTGTCTGCTTCTTGATGTTTACCCATCAACCAATAGGAGCCCTTCTTTGCGAGGCATTGGAAAGCCTCCCTGGTCTTTGTGGTTGAATCTGTGGTTGAAATTCACAGCGCGACTGAGGGACCTTACAGATAAGTGTATGTGTGGGGTACAGAGATGAGGTAGTCATTCAAAAATCATGTTAAACACTATTATTGAACACAGAATGAGTCCATGCAACTTTATTATGTGACTTGTTAAGCACATTTTTACTCCTGAACTCATTTAGTCTTGACATAACAAAGGGGTTGAACACTTAACTGACTCAAGACATTTTAGCTTTTCATGTTTAATGAATTTATAAGAACTTCTAAAAACATGATGTCATTACTCTGACATCATGGGGTGTTGTGTGTAGGCCAATCACACAACATCTCACGTGTCTCCATTTTAAATTCTAAAAACATGATGTCATTACTCTGACATCATGGGGTGTTGTGTGTAGGCCAATCACACAACATCTCACGTGTCTCCATTTTAAATTCTAAAAACATGATGTCATTACTCTGACATCATGGGGTGTTGTGTGTAGGCCAGTCACACAACATCTCACGTGTCTCCATTTTAAATTCAGGCAGTAACACAACAACATGTGGGAAAAGTCGAGGGGGGTGTGAATACTTCCTGAAGGCTCTGTCCTGAAGGCTCTGTACTGAAGGCACTGTACTGAAGGCACTGTACTGAAGGCACTGTACTGAAGGCACTGTACTGAAGGCACTGTACTGAAGACTCTGTCCTGAAGGCTCTGTCCTGAAGGCACTGTCCTGAAGGCACTGTCCTGAAGGCTCTGTCCTGAAGGCACTGTCCTGAAGGCACTGTACTGAAGGCACTGTACTGAAGGCACTGTACTGAAGGCACTGTACTGAAGGCACTGTACTGTATGTTGATGTTGGGGTGGTGTGAATACTTCCTGAAGGCACTATACTGTATGTTGAGGTGGTGATAGGACGATGAATATGAGGTTGAACATGTTTTGAAAATGTCCCTATCAGGTTTATGTGAAAATACAGCTAAACGTTGATATTTTCTCAGTATGTTTTGGGAGGTTTATGTATGCTGTTGTAAAAGTAGCTGGGTGCCAGTCTGTTTGTGCTGACATGCCAACTCCCTCATTGTCACATCCAAACAATGACAGCAGTGGAGTACAGATAGATCTGGAACAAAGGCTACGGACAGCTTATTGGTCTGAAGGACTTGACTTAACACTGGCTGTATGTCCCAAATGGCACCCTATTCCCTACATGGTGCACTACATTAGACCAGGTCCTATGGTACCCTGTTGCCTACATAGTGCACTACATTAGACCAGGTCCTATGGTACCCTGTTCCCTACATAGTGCACTACATTAGACCAGGTCCTATGGTACCCTATTCCCTACATGGTGCACTACATTAGACCAGGTCCTATGGTACCCTGTTGCCTACATAGTGCACTACATTAGACCAGGTCCTATGGTACCCTATTCCCTACATAGTGCACTACATTAGACCAGGTCCTATGGTACCCTATTCCTACATTAGACCAGGTCCTATGGTACCCTATTCCCTACATTATTAGACCAGGTCCTATGGTACCCTATTCCCTACATAGTGCACTACATTAGACCAGGTCCTATGGTACCCTATTCCCTACATAGTGCACTACATTAGACCAGGTCCTATGGTACCCTATTCCCTACGTAGTGCACTACATTAGACCAGGTCCTATGGTACTCTGTTGCCTACATAGTGCACTACATTAGACCAGGTCCTATGGTACCCTATTCCCTACGTAGTGCACTACATTAGACCAGGTCCTATGGGTACCCTGTTGCCTACATAGTGCACTACATTAGACCAGGTCCTATGGTACCCTATTCCCTACATAGTGCACTACATTAGACCAGGTCCTATGGTACCCTATTCCCTACATAGTGCACTACATTAGACCAGGTCCTATGGTACCCTGTTCCCTACATAGTGCACTACTGTTTTAGAGCTCTAAGGGCCCTGTTCAAAGGTAGTGCACTATATAGGGCATGGCTCTCCAAACTTTGTTCCGGGAGATACCCTCCTGTAGGTTTTAATGCCTGTTTCTGCAAAGAAACTCTCCTGTATGTTTTAACTCCAACCCTGGAGCAAAAACCTACAGGAGGGTATCTCTCCAGGAACAGGGTTGGGTTTAAAATCTACAGGAGGGTATCTCTCCGGGAACAGGGTTGGATTTAAAACCTACAGGAGGGTATCTCTCCAGGAACAGGGTTGGATTTAAAACCTACAGGAGGGTATCTCTCCAGGAACAGGGTTGGAGTTAAAACCTACAGGAGGGTATCTCTCCAGGAACAGGGTTGGAGAGCCCTGATATAGGGAATAGGGGTCCGTTTTGGGGCCACAACCTAAATGTCAACCTTTTATCGTCCCTGCAGACGGGACCCCCAGTTTGTTGTCTGCTGGTGGGTTAGGTCCCTCTACATCAAGAGGTCCTGAACACCACCAGGAGAATCACACCGTCGCCGCATCAGCGGCTCAGGAGAACTTCAACTGTCCAGATCAACCGCCAGCGCAGAAACACATGACGTCTCAGGACAGCGGAGAGAAGGCCTCTTTCTTCTGCTCGCTGTGTGGGGAGCAGTTCTCTGAGAAGGCACAGTTGGAAGAACACCGATTGGCTCACAACAACAAGAAGCCTTTCCCCTGCCCCGACTGTGGCAAGAGGTTCCGCAGTAATTACTACGTTAAGATCCACATGCGAATGCACACCGGGGAGAGGCCTTACCAATGCACCGAGTGTGGGAAGGGCTTCATCACAGAAGAAGGGCTGAAGAAGCACGAGAGCGCTCACCGGGGAGAGAGACCCCACCTCTGCCCCGAGTGCGGAAAGAGATTCAAGCAACAGTCCCAACTTACGTGTCACTTCCGTATGCACACCGGACAGAAGAGCCACCTCTGCTCCGTCTGTGGGAAGAGTTACTTCAGAGAATTTGACCTCAAGGTTCACCTCAGAGTCCACACGGGAGAGAAGCCCCATCAGTGTGAGGAGTGCGGGAAGAGTTTCTACTATCTACAGGGGCTCCGGCAGCACCAGAGGACCCACGCTCCCAAGCCCATCGGACCGACCCGCCAGCTAGGCAGGCCTAAGCAGTCGTCCAGCGTGGACATACCGAACCAATCACCCAGGACGGGAAGGCCCAGGCCAGCTCCTAGAGTAGAGAGACCTATGCCTCTACCCAGAGTGGAGAGACCCATGCCTCTAGGCCTACCTAGAGTTGAGAGTGATCTGGAGAGGCCCATGCCTCTAGGCCTACCTAGAGTTGAGAGTGATCTGGAGAGACCCATGCCTCTAGGCCTACCTAGAGTTGAGAGTGATCTAGAGAGACCCATACCTCTAGGCCTACCTAGAGTTGAGAGTGATCTAGAGAGACCTCACTGGCAGTACTGGCACCTTTAAATGGGGAATCTTCCATTTTCAACGGCGATACAATTATTGGAGGACCAAAACAAGTCGATACCGATTAATCGGACGATTTCTATATATATGAGTGTGGTAATATTTGTAATAATGACAATTACAACAATGCTGAATGAACACTTATTTTAACTTAATATAATACAGAAATAAAATATATTTATTCTCAAATAAATAATGAAACATGTTCAATTTGGTTTAAATCATGCAAAAACACAGTGTTGGAGAATAAAGTAAAAGTGCAATATGTGCCATGTAAGAAAGCTTCCTTGCTCAGAACATCAGAAAGCTGGTGGTTCAACATTCCCAGTTAAGAAGTTTTAGGTTGTAGTTATCCTAGGAATTACGACGCGTCGACTATTTCCCTCTCTACCATTTTGTATTTCATATACCTTTGACTATTGGATGTTCTAATAGGCACTTTAGTATTGCCAGCCTAATCTCAGGAGTTGATAGGCTTGAAGTCATAAACAGCGCTGTGGTTCAAGCATTGCTAAGAGCCGCTGGTAAACGCAGTAAAGTTTGAATGAATTCCTACGAGCCTGCTGCCTCCTACCACCGCTCAGTCAGACTGCTCTATCAAACATCAAATCATAGACTTTATTATAATATAATAAACACAGAAATACGAGCCTTTGGTCATTAATATGGTCAAAACCATATTCTTTCAGTGAAATACGAAACCGTTTCGTATTTTATCAAATGGGTGGCATCCCTAAGCCTAAATATTGCTGTTACATTGCACAACCTTCAATGTTATGTCATAATTATGTAAAATTCTGACAAATTAGTTCGCAACGAGCCAGGCGGCCCAAACCGTTGCATATACCTTGACTCTGCGTGCAATGAACGCAAGAGAAGTGACACAATATCCCTAGTTAATATTGCCTGCTAACATTAATGTATTTTAACTAAATATGAAGGTTTAAAAATATATACTTCTGTGTATTGATTTTATTAAAGGCATTGATGTTTATGGTTTGGTACATTCGTGCAATGATTGTGCTTTTGTTAAATCATCCCATGTTTGGCGAAGTAGGCTGTGATTCGATGATAAATTAACAGGCACGGCATTGATTATATGCAACGCAGGACAAGCTAGTTAACCTAGTAATATCATCAACCATGTGTAGTTAACTAGTGATTATGTGAAGATTGATTGTTTTTTATAATATAAGTTTAATGCTAGCTAGCACCTTACCTTGGCTCCTTGCAGCACTCGCGTAACAGGTGGTCAGCCTGCCACTCAGTCTCCTCATGGAATTTAATGTAATCATGGCCATAATCGGCCTCCAAAAATGCTGATTATCGATTTGTTATGAAAACTTGAAATCGGCCCTAATTAACCGGCCGACCTCCAGTTTGAACTGCAGACTGCTCCTTTAACCACCGCTACGTTGCTGACAACATTTAAGGCCAGTTTGAACTGCAGACTGCTCCTTTAACCAGCGCTACGTTGCTGACAACATTTAAGGCCAGTTTGAACTGCAGACTGCTCCTTTAACCAGCGCTACGTTGCTGACAACATTTAAGGCCAGTTTGAACTGCAGACTGCTCCTTTAACCAGCGCTACGTTGCTGACAACATTTAAGGCCAGTTTCCCGGACACCGATTTAAGACTAGTTCTGCATTTAAATAGCATGTTCAATAGGGAAACCGATTGTTGCTCCATGGGGCTTTGTATCATGTGTCTCAGAGTAGGAGTGCTGATCTAGGATCAGGTCCCCCTGTCCATGTAACTGTATTTATTGGGATCTAAAAAGGGGGAAGCTGCCCATCAATCAGCACTCCTACTTTAAGATGCTTCATCCAGACGGCCTTTAGACTAGGCTTAATCTATATCTGCTTCATGGACAGCCTTTAGACTAGGCTTAATCTATATCTGCTTCATGAACAGCCTTTAGACTAGGCTTAATCTATATCTGCTTCATGGACAGCCTTTAGACCAGGCTTAATCTATATCTGCTTCATGGACAGCCTTTAGACCAGGCTTAATCTATATCTGCTTCATGGACAGCCTTTAGACTAGGCTTAATCTATATCTGCTTCATGGACAGCCTTTAGACCAGGCTTAATCTATATCTGCTTCATGGACAGCCTTTAGACTAGGCTTAATCTATATCTGCTTCATACAGACGGCCTTTAGACTAGGCTTAATCTATATCATCTTCATACAGACGGCCTTTAGACTAGGCTTAATCTATATCTGCTTCATGGACAGCCTTTAGACTAGGCTTAATCTATATCTGCTTCATGGACAGCCTTTATCTATGTCTGCTTCATGAACAGCCTTTAGACTAGGCTTAATCTATGTCTGCTTCATGGACAGCCTTTATCTATGTCTGCTTCATGGACAGCCTTTAGACTAGGCTTAATCTATATCTGCTTCATGGACAGCCTTTAGACTAGGCTTAATCTATATCATCTTCATGAACAGCCTTTATTTTTTATTTATTTTTATTTTACCTTTATTTAACCAGGCAAGTCAGTTAAGAACATATTCTTATTTTCAATGACGACCTGGGAACAGTGGGTTAGGGGGCAGAACGACAGATTTGTACCTTGTCAGCTCGGGGGTTTGAACTCGCAACCTTCCGGTTACTAGTGCCGCCCCTTTTAGACTAGGCTTAATCTATATCCGGGAAACCAGACAGATATATGATCTCTGTGGTTAATCTATACCTGGGAAACCAGACAGATATATGATCTCTGTGGTTAATCTATATCCGGGAAACCAGACAGATATATTATCTCTGTGGTTAATCTATACCTGGGAAACCAGACAGATATATTATCTCTGTGGTTAATCTCACTACTTTTGTCTCGAATGTTAAAAGTAGTGGGAATTCATGTGCTTGCTAGCATCAAATCAAATTGTATTTGGCACACGCTCCGAATACAACAGGATCTCACAGTGAAATGCTGAATACAACAGGATCTCACAGTGAAATGCTGAATACAACAGGATCTCACAGTGAAATGCTGAATACAACAGGATCTCATACAACAGGATCTCACAGTGAAATGCTCACAGTGAAATGCTGAATACAACAGGATCTCACAGTGAAATGCTGAATACAACAGTATCTCACAGTGAAATGCTGAATACAACAGATCTCACAGTGAAATGCTGAATACAACAGGATCTCACAGTGAAATGCTGAATACAACAGGATCTCACAGTGAAATGCTGAATACAACAGGATCTCACAGTGAAATGCTGAATACAACAGGATCTCACAGTGAAATGCTGAATACAACAGGATCTCACAGTGAAATGCTGAATACAACAGGATCTCACAGTGAAATGCTGAATACAACAGGATCTCACAGTGAAATGCTGAATACAACAGGATCTCACAGTGAAATGCTGAATACAACAGGATCTCACAGTGAAATGCTGAATACAAAGGATCTCACAGTGAAATGCTGAATACAACAGGATCTCACAGTGAAATGCTGATACAACAGGATCTCACAGTGAAATGCTGAGTACAACAAAAATGCTGAATACAACAGGATCTCACAGTGAAATGCTGAATACAACAGGATCTCACAGTGAAATGCTGAATACAACAGGATCTCACAGTGAAATGCTGAATACAACAGGATCTCACAGTGAAATGCTGAATACAACAGGATCTCACAGTGAAATGCTGAATACAACAGGATCTCACAGTGAAATGCTGAATACAACAGGATCTCACAGTGAAATGCTGAATGCAACAGGATCTCACAGTGAAATGCTGAATGCAACAGGATCTCACAGTGAAATGCTGACTGACAAGCCCTTAATCAACAATGAAGTTAAGAAAATACCAACAAAAAAAGTAAAAATAACTCATATTTAAAGAGCAGCAGTAAAATAACAATAGTGGGGCTATTTACAGGGGGTACCGTTATTTATGTGTTCCTCTTCTCCGATCCCCACCACAGTTATGACAGAGGGATGCTAACTACACGCTGTTTGCCTTGAGAGTTTCATTTGTAGAGGGTCCACACATCAAAACCAAAAACATGACCGAAATGATTTGTATGCTCTTCTGTTAATTCTGACTGAGGAGGGCCAAACACAGAGGTTCAGGCTGTGATGTCATCATCAGTGGGAGGGCCAAACACAGAGGTTCAGGCTGTGATGTCATCATCAGTGGGAGGCCACATAGAGGAGCACTGGTCCTTTACGTTCAGGTTCTGGGAGGCCACATAGAGGAGCACTGGTCCTTTACCTTCAGTGTTATTTTACTATGAAGATTTGTGATCAACGCCTCTTTCTTGTCTGGTTTACACTAAATATACTATTTGAATAACTTTAATTTGTTATTATTGTCATATTACTCTGTTGAATTGTCTTTCATTCATAAGCACTTAAATGTTTCCTTCTGAAGTTCTGGCAGACGGGTCTCGGTGTCTGTGTGGAATATCACCACCTGATGACAACAGTACCTGCGCACAATAGTCGTGTCATGATTAAATAAATCATTGCAATGATTAAAAAAATAATAATCTCCATTTTTATTCTATATTAACTATGAAGCTGCTGAGCTCAAGAAGTGAAGAGTGTCTGTTTTAATCAGTAATGACTCATTAACGTGTTACTTTATTAAGGAAGTAGGCGACTTGATGTCAGCCAGAGCATCTGGTTCATGCCGGGGAGTAAGTCGCTCTGGATAAGAGCGTCTGCTAAATGACTTAAATGTAAATGGGGAGGCTTCCACGACTAATGCAATCACTTCCCACCTGGTTCAAACTCCTCCCACCGGTGTAACCCGGGCCAGATAAACAAACCCCCTCAGTGACAAGAGGCTGCCATGGGGACCTCCGGTGTTGTGGGTCTAAGGCACGGCATCGCAATGCTAGAGGTGTCACTAAATGAATAAAATACGTTTCCATGTGGGGAATCGTAGGTGGTGGTCATTATATTGATGTCTTGTTTTGACTGATGTCATGTTTATGCTAATATGGCAAAAATTCACGAGCAAGCTAACCAACAACCATAACGATGTATGTGAGACAAGTGCTCATTGTGCAAAAGTATTTGTTTTCAATAAACATTTGGAGATTAAATATAGTATACATGTTGTCAACAGTCTAATGCTAAGTACAAGTGCTAGTCGAAACTATGAAATGTTCGACCTGCTAACTTGTAGTTATACACCTGTTGTATTCAACGAATCAGCAAGTCGGAAATGTCCTTGTTTCTGACTGGCATGTGAACGCAGCATCAGCCAACTCTGTTTCCCCATAGTTGCGCATGCGTTGGTTTCGTTGCTAAACAACCAACCCAACTATGCCTCTTAAAGGGGAAGTAATCAGATAACATTACTGAGTTCGGGTAATCCTACTGAGTACCATTTTGGACCGGTAACAGATTACATTTAGAAAGTGACTTACACAACCCTGTTTATATCATAATGTGCTGTATGTACACTACTGTACTGGAGACAAAGTCCCATTCATATTGTTGCTGTTTGGACTCCAGAACAGATGGTGGCGCTAACGCGGATCGTCTGAGGAATCTAACCCGGAAGAAGAAACATACTAACGTTGATAGTTAGCTAGCGGGGTTATTTTGCAAGTGTGTGAAAATGTGTCATTTGATACGGTTTAACGTAGGTTTTGATATTGCCAAACAAGGACTATAAACGTGGAACCAACGATGTTATATCAACCACAATTCCATATCGTTTTGTTATCGGGTCTAGGAAAGTAAGTTAGCTTGTTAGCTAAAGCCTAGCTTACTGATTTAGCTAGTTTTCAAATAGTTCTGCATAGATAGCAATCCGCTATCTAGCTAATGTGAACTCGTGGTGAACGGTCAGTGGAATGAAAACGGTGATGTCCGAATAATCTGCTATAATTCAGTGCGCTAACTACATAATTCATAGGAAGCTATAGAAGAATTCATGATGGATGAGGTGAGAAAGACTCAGAGACAGATGGAGGACTAGTACCATTGAGGACGTTCACCATTTTGAAGTAATCAACTGGGTGGGACTTCCGGTGGGTTAAGGAAGGATCTCATAATTCCATCCAGGTCATCAGGAGGGATCAGCCAATTAATTATATTTGTGAGAAAACGTTCCAAAACTGCAGGTGATAGTCAATTGCCAACCTTGGCTTTGTGCCTGTTTAAATAACACCCTCCAGGTGGCAGTACGCTCCCTTTCAGTGTGTTTACCAACTCATAGAAGGAGTAGAAGAAGAAAATGTACTACTTCAAAATGGAGATAGCCTCCATTTTCCAGCTGCCCATGCTCTCAGAGATGCCATAATAGAATGTATATAATGTTGTGTCCTCTATCTCTATGGAATAACTGTAGCTAATGTTAGGTGGGTAATGCTAAACCAGTCTGGATGTTGTTGCCTAAAGCCTGTCGCATGCTTTCCAGTCGAAACAGTGCGCACATGTATTATCAAATCAAATGTATTTATTTATTTATAGCCCTTCGTACATCAGCTGATATCTCAAAGTGCTGTACAGAAACCCAGCCTAAAACCCCAAACAGCAAGCAATGCAGGTGTAGAAGCACGGTGGCTAGGAAAAACTCCCTAGAAAGGCCAAAACCTAGGAAGAAACCTAGAGAGGAACCAGGCTATGTGGGGTGGCCAGTCCTCTTCTGGCTGTGCCGGGTGGATATTATAACAGAACACGGCCAAGATGTTCAAATGTTCATAAATGACCAGCATGGTCGAATAATAATAAGGCAGAACAGTTGAAACTGGAGCAGCAGCACGGCCAGGTGGACTGGGGACAGCAAGGAGTCATCATGTCAGGTAGTCCTGGGGCATGGTCTTAGGGCTCAGGTCCTCTGAGAGAGAGAAAGAAAGAAGGAGATAATTAGAGAACGCACACTTAGATTCACACAGGACACTGAATATGACAGGAGAAGTACTCCAGATATAACAAACTGACCCTATCCTTATGACGAACATTTGTGACATTCGAGCACACTTTTTATTTTCTTGAGGCGAGTTGAAATTTCGTAGCTGAAGTCTACGCCCCTTCGTCAGTGATTGGTCAACAGTATTACCAAAAACTAACCCAAGATCGACCAGAGCCTGTCGTTTCCGATGGGAGGAAATGTATCATAGTTTGCAGAACAAGCAGGGAAGTGGGCAGAGCCAAACACTAGCGAGTGAGAGCCTAGCATTTATTTGCATATTTTCATTAGGGAACGTCTACTCTTAAGTGTGTGTGTTCTCAATACGCCCTTCTAAACAACACAATTTTTTTTTTACTTTGCAATGGGTAAAGTCTACTAAACGCAGTCCACTCTGTTACAGATTCTAGTTTTGGAAACCGAATACTGAATGGAGATCAAATGTTTAATCGCAGAGAAAATTTGCAGAATTCAGGCCAAAATCCATCTCACTCCATCTTCTCCCACAGCCGACCACTGGGTTTCCTGTCATCACCATATTTGGTAGTGTGGAAACGCCGACCGGATGCTTCACATTTACAGTGTTGCAAAAAGTAACCAAATGTCATACTTGAGTAAAAGTAAAGATTCCTTAATAGAAAATGACTCAAGTAAAAGTGAGTCACCCAGCAAGTATTTGGTTTTAAATATACTTAAGTATCAAAACTAAGTGTAAATTCTAGAATATACTTAAGTATCAAAAGTGAAAGTAAAAATAATTTCACATGGTTTATATTAAGCAAACCAAATGGCATGATTTTTCTTGATTTTTTTAAAATTTACGGATAGCCAGGGGCACACTCCAACACTCAGACATCATTTACAAATTAAGCATTTGTGTTTAGTGACTCCACCAGATCAGAGGCAGTAGGGATGACTAGGGATGTTCTCTGTTTAGTGACTCCACCAGATCAGAGGCAGTAGGGATGACCAGGGATGTTCTCTGTTTAGTGACTCCACCAGATCAGAGGCAGTAGGGATGACCAGGGATGTTCTCTGTTTAGTGACTCCACCAGATCAGAGGCAGTAGGGAGGACAAGGGATGTTCTCTGTTTAGTGACTCCACCAGATCAGAGGCAGTAGGGATGACCAGGGATGTTCTCTGTTTAGTGACTCCACCAGATCAGAGGCAGTAGGGATGACCAGGGATGTTCTCTGTTTAGTGACTCCACCAGATCAGAGGCAGTAGGGATGACCAGGGATGTTCTCTGTTTAGTGACTCCACCAGATCAGAGGCAGTAGGGATGACCAGGAATGTTCTCTGTTTAGTGACTCCACCAGATCAGAGGCAGTAGGGATGACCAGTGATGTTCTCTGTTTAGTGACTCCACCAGATCAGAGGCAGTAGGGATGACCAGGGATGTTCTCTGTTTAGTGACTCCACCAGATCAGAGGCAGTAGGGATGACCAGGGATGTTCTCTGTTTAGTGACTCCACCAGATCAGAGGCAGTAGGGATGACCAGGGATGTTCTCTGTTTAGTGACTCCACCACATCAGAGGCAGTAGGGAGGACCAGGGATGTTCTCTGTTTAGTGACTCCACCAGATCAGAGGCAGTAGGGATGACCAGGGATGAATTGGAAAGTGCCTGAATTGAACTATTTTCCCTGTCCTGCTAAGTATTCGAAATGTAACAAGTACCTTTGGGTGTCAGGGAAAAGGTACGGAGTAAAAAGTACATGATTTTCTTTCGGGAATGTAGTGGAGTAAAAGTTTAGAAAAATATAAATAGTAAAGTACAGATACAAAAATACTTATGTAGTACTTTTACTTAAGTACTTTAAAGTATTACATACGTTTTATTACTGCACATTTATGCATCCTGGCTCATTGTTCTTTCTCCTTGTCGGAGTGGGAACGGGATTCTTCAATGAAGTGTTAGTTGTCATTCAACGAGAGACGACTAGTTTTCATGCTCATTTTTTCACTTTAGAAATACTGCACCAAGTATCTTAGTTAGATATTTACAATTTTGCGACAAAGACCTCCTCGGTAAAGACGTCTAAATTAATTACAGATTTCTTGATTTATCTTAGATTCATTCTGGCTATTTTGAGGAAGTGTTTCTGGCTGTGTAGTTGCTACAGTAGCTCAAGAGGGACAAAGTAATTTTGCCTTTCTCTAGTTTTTCAATTAAAGTTCTTTATGGAGTTTGTGAACAGAGACATTCTCTTCGTTGATTTCTGCTTGGAGCAAAACGAACCTAGGCAGACGCCTTTAAGTTTAAATCGTATTCCACAGAAGCTGTGGCGCGACATCCCCTTGTGACACAGCTACGCGGCTCTGACGCACAGCGGGGCGGCGGTGGTGAACGCACACCTTCCCACAATTTCAACACAATGGAACTTAATTCAAAAAGTATTAAAGCCAAAGTTTTAGAACACTGCGGTGCGTACACGTTTTGGAACTCTGAAACATGCACGTGGTAGCTGATGATGAAGGTCGCCATTTTATAACAAGTCATTCTTTATTTTAGGATTCTGCCGACCCATCCAACCCCCTCTCTCCTGCTCCACTGAACCCAACCCTCCAGAGTCACTGGTTCCTGACTCTAACCACAGAGACATGGACACCTGCAGTGAAATACCCAGATTTAACATTGTAGTCAAGGAGGAGGAGGAAGACTGGGATGTGGATAATATTGGTAAGTATTACTATAGTTACTGAATTAATAATATCAATGGGATTATATAGTTCTGTTCCATACAGTGTTTTCCCCAGGATTCAGCAGGGGTGGGGGGGGGGGGGGGGGGGTTGTAGAATGACTGTGAGGAGAAGGCCATTTCTGGGGACTCTTTTTTAAAAGGGCATCTATTCCACAATGCATGATAAATGTAATAATGTTGACTCCATCTGTAATAGAACAGATGCTGCTCCACTGCACTGTAGGGAGATGAAGAGGAGCAGGCAGTGGCTGTGTAGGGAGATGAAGAGGAGCAGGCAGTGGCTGTGTAGTAGGGAGATGAAGAGGAGCAGGCAGTGGCTGTGTAGGGAGATGAAGAGGAGCAAGCAGTGGCTGTGTAGGGAGATGAAGAGGAGCAGGCAGTGGCTGTGTAGGGAGATGAAGAGGAGCAGGCAGTGGCTGTGTAGGGAGATGAAGAGGAGCAGGCAGTGGCTGTGTAGGGAGATGAAGAGGAGCAGTCGGTGGCTGTGTAGGGAGATGAAGAGGAGCAGGCAGTGGCTGTGTAGGGAGATGAAGAGGAGCAGGCAGTGGCTGTGTAGTAGGAAGATGAAGAGGAGCAGGCAGTGGCTGTGTAGGGAGATGAAGAGGAGCAGGCAGTGGCTGTGTAGGGAGATGAAGAGGAGCAGGCAGTGGCTGTGTAGGGAGATGAAGAGAGCAGGCAGTGGCTGTGTAGGAGATGAAGAGGAGCAGGCAGTGGCTGTGTAGGGAGATGAAGAGGAGCAGGCAGTGGCTGTGTAGGGAGATGAAGAGGAGCAGGCAGTGGCTGTGTAGGGAGATGAAGAGGAGCAGGCAGTGGCTGTGTAGGGAGATGAAGAGGAGCAGGCAGTGGCTGTGTAGGGAGATGAAGAGGAGCAGGCAGTGGCTGTGTAGTAGGGAGATCAAGAGGAGCAGGCAGTGGCTGTGTAGGGAGATGAAGAGGAGCAGGCAGTGGCTGTGTAGGGAGATGAAGAGGAGCAGGCAGTGGCTGTGTAGGGAGATGAAGAGGAGCAGGCAGTGGCTGTGTAGGGAGATGAAGAGGAGCAGGCAGTGGCTGTGTAGGGAGATGAAGAGGAGCAGGCAGTGGCTGTGTAGGGAGATGAAGAGGAGCAGGCAGTGGCTGTGTAGGGAGATGAAGAGGAGCAGGCAGTGGCTGTGTAGGGAGATGAAGAGGAGCAGGCAGTGGCTGTGCCCTTGTGGCTCTCGTTCCTACCACTGTTCAAATATACATTGTAACGTTTCACTCTGATCTTAAAGGGAAAGTGCGAGATTTTGGGCTAACGCTACTACTACTCTACTTCCCCAGAGGCAGATGAACTCATGGACACCATATGTATGTTTCTGCAGTTTGAGGGAAGTTTCATTGCGCTAACGCTAGTTAGCAGCTTCCTTTAAACTGCACGCAGAGACATAAAAATGCTATCCACGATCTGACCCCGGGAAGAAGAAAATGGCATAATTGGCAGAAATATTTGTAAAACATTTTAATTATAATAATTATCATATATTTTAGAGTGACGGAAACAATTGTGCAGCGTCCTAATATTTCTGCCGAGACACTTTTAAATGAATATGGTGGAAACACTGCCATATATAGCAGTTTAATTCACTCGTTTGCAGAATAAAAACAGAGGACAATTACAAATAATAGAATAGAATCATGTATTTGTCGTAGTGATGCACCGATATGACATTTTTAGCCGATACCAATATCTAATATTTTCCTTGCCCCAAAAAAAAACGAAACCGATATTAAAAAACGGTTGCGTTCTTTTAATCATTCTAGTACAGTTAAATAGTTAACACACACACGTGGATGCAGAGGTCTAAGGCACTGCTTCTCAGTACAAGAGGCGTCACTACGGTCCCTGATTCGAATCCAGGCTGTATCACATCCGGCCGTGATTGGGAGTCTCACAGGGCGGCGCACAATTGGCCCAGCGTCGTCCGGGTTTGGCCGGGGTAGACTGTCATTGTAAATAAGAATTTGTTCTTAAACTGACCTTGCCTAGTTAAATAAAGGTTACACACACACACTCACACACACACACACACCAAAAAGTTATTTTGTTGGCATTGACGTGTGTCCCCATTACCAGTGAAACATAATCAAAACCAGTTTCTTTCACTTACTTGCTGTGCTGTTTCATCGTTTCATTCTCAACCAGGATTTCTCATGCTATGGAACGCCGTTTGGGTCTTTGTGTGTCAAATAAGCTTGTTGACCAATCAGGACCTGAATATGACCGCACGTCACAAAATAATTTAATGCATTCATACATTTTTTTTACATAGTTATAACACATTGATTACACATTTACATTTACATTACATTTAAGTCATTTAGCAGACGCTCTTATCCAGAGCGACTTACAAATTGGTGCATTCACCTTATGACATCCAGTGGAACAGTCACTTTACAATAGTGCATACACAATCACTCGTATTTCATATGTCCCAACGATTCATCGATACGCATGATAATGATGCTGGTAAAGTTGTCTCGCGCATCTACAGTGCAGGTCATAAAAAAAGCTAGCTAGCTCATGGATGCAAATAATGTTCTTCCCCAAAAACATAGCAAAACGACATTCTGTTTCAGTAGCTATAGTTAGCTAGCTAACTATATAGCTAGGTGTCATCATCTAAAATAACCCTCATTTATAAGACAGTTCTTATTTGATTAATGGTTGGACCCATCTATGTGAAGCTAGCTACAATTTAGGATTAGCTACAATAGTGGACTTTGCAGTTAGCCTGTTTATAACGTTAGCTTTGGGCAACAAAGGTAAGTAGCTGGCTAGCTATTTATTTTCATGAACTTAAGTTCAATTTCAATAGGTGAAAAACAAGTGGCCTCCTAGCTAATACTTACTCACAAGAATAATGCTAAGAATAATGAAAATGACTGCAGTTTCAACTGGTCATTGTTTTCAAGTTGGTTGTATTGGTGCTAGCTAGATACCAAGCTAAAGCTAGATACCAAACTAAAGCTAGCTAGCTACCCCAGAAGTTGCGGTCAAACAAATAATGCTTTATTACCAACGCAGTATTGTAAACACATCGCTCGTGGCCGGTGTTTGCAGACTTGTTTTGTACAGTTTTGCTACTGATAGTATTGGTGGCGCTTGGCTTCGACGTGCAAATTCAGAACACACAACATTCTATAATAGAACTGTGTTATTTGACGTGTCAAATTAAATGCTAATTTAGTGAAAATAGTGTTATTTGACGTGTGTCTTTTTTGACACACAAAGACCCAAACGGCCATAGTATGTCATGAAGCTAACGGCAGTGACGCTACTACTGTGTAACTCCGGTAGGGCAACGTGTGTCCCGGTGCTCAACCAGTCGGCGAAAGCCAACATCACCCACGACAGAGAACGGTTGATTGTCAAGGGCAATGAATACCATTATCTTGGCGTTTTAATGGATTTCGCTTTTGAGTTGTCTCGCTGAAATCTCCTTACTCTTTCAAATGACTGCTGGACTTGTTGACTGCTAGATCCACACAGCAGACATTGAGGGCTGGGTTAGGAATGCTGTGTTGCACGTGTAGCGCAAAATTACACCTACATTATATAGGTATGCATGCCATGACATCAGTTTTGCACGTCGGCGCTAAACTAGTTGGCATTTTTAGCTAATATCGGCCGATTCCGATATGTTCACCGATTAAATTGTGCATCCCTAATTTGTCATTGAACTTTTCTTGTCCTATTGTAACAGGAGAGAATCCTAACCCCAGCTCTGGCGAAGAGGCATCAACAGAACAACACCAGGAGAATCCTACGGCTAAGAAGCCTTGGCGATGCCCCCAATGTGAAATAGAAATCGCTCACCCATCCAATATCAACAGACACCTAAGAACACACACAAAACCTGCTAAGGAGTCTTCCGTCTGTCCAGTATGTGGAAAAGACTTTGTTCACCCCTCCAAACTGAAGAGACACCGCCGAACACATACAGGAGAGAAGCCTTACCAGTGCTCTGTGTGCGGGAAGCGATTCACACTGAAACCCCACCTGGAAAGACATCAGATGACCCACCCTGGAGGGAAGCAGCCAGACGCGACAAAGAAGCACCCGTGCTCCGATTGTGGAAAGGAATGTTTCTCTGCATATGAACTGAAGATGCATATGAGAAAGCACACAGGGGAGAGACCTCACCAGTGCACCTACTGCGAGATGAGCTTTGGCTGTAAGGGAACTCTATCGAGACACGTACGACGCCATACAGGAGCACCCACACCAAAACCTTACCAATGCTCACAGTGTGGGAAGAGATACGAGTCACCGTCGAGGCTCAGGCAGCATCAGACTGTGCACACTGGAGAGAAACCTTACGAGTGCTCTGATTGCGGGAGGGGTTTCGCTTCGACCGAAGGTCTTCGCAAACATCAATGCAGCCATGCCAGTAACCATAGCAACCAGTGTACACTGGGAATTTCAGAAACGGCATCATCAGGCAGTCAAACTATGAATATCAAGATCAAAGACGAGGAACAGGAGCTGGCAATTAATGTCAAAGAGGAGGAGGAAATTTGTGTTTTTGTCAATGCTGATAGAGAAACCTTACCGGTGTACCACCTGTAAAAAGAGCTTTGTTCACCCTAGCTCTCTAGCAAGACACTGAACCAATCTCGTGGACAGGGATCACAACAGCAGGTGTCTATTCTAGTACCGGATGTCAAGTGAAAGAGAAGAAGGAAGATCCTGCTTTTGGTGAGCTAAAGCATTTATTTTGTACTATTGCTTAGATATTTAATGGGCCCATACTTGCGACCTCTTGCTTAAACTTAGGCTTAGTTTCTTGAGAACTCTTGCTTAAGCTTTTCCCATTAAATAATGTAGCCCTATGCTAACACGACCAGCTGACAGCATGAGATAATGTAGCCCTATGCTAACACAACCAGCTGATAGCATGAGATAACGTAGCCCTATGCTAACATGACCAGCTGACAGCATGAGAAAACGTAGCCCTATGCTAACACAACCAGCTGATAGCATGAGAAAATGTAGCCTTATGCTAACACAACCAGCTGATAGCATGAGAAAACGCAGTCCTATGCTAACACAACCAGCTGACAGCATGAGAAAACGTAGCCCTTTGCTAATACGACCAGCTGATAGCATGAGAAAACGTAGCCCTATGCTAACACGACCAACTGATAGCATGAGAAAACGTAGCCCTATGCTAACCAGACCAGCTGACAGCCTGAGGAAACGTAGCCCTATGTTAACACGACCAGCTGACAGCAAGAGAAAACGTAGACCTATGCTAACACAACCAGCTGATAGCATGAGAAAACGTAGTCCTGTGCTAACACAACCAGCTGATAGCATGAGAAAACGTAGCCCTGTGCTAACACAACCAGCTGACAGCATGAGAAAACGTAGCCCTATGCTAACACACTGGATAGAAACCTTATGCCTTCCCCGACTGTGACAAGAGCTTTGCTTTCGCTTCAGCCTTGAAAAGACACCATAAGTTACACACAGGAGAGAAAACCCACTCCTGCTCTGTGTGGGGGAAGAGTTTTACTCAATCATCCACCTTGAAGGATCACTTCAGGACACATTCAGGAGAGGATTAGTTATCCAAGATCCTTTAAGCTCCAATGCCTGAAACACTCCAATGCCTGAAACACTCCAATGCCTGAAACTCGAGACGCCGGGTGAGGGGCATACAGTACCTCGTGGACTGGGATGGGTACGGTCCGGAGGAGAGGTGCTGGGTACCGGTGGGGGACATTTTGGACCCTTCACTTCTGAGGGACTTCCACTCTCTCCCCCCCGGGTCGCGCACGGGGCCGGTGGCCGCGCGTCAGGTGGGGGGGTACTGTCACGACTCCCGCAGAAGTTGGCTCCCCTGCCTGTTCGGGCGGGGCTCAGCGGTCGTCGTCACCAGTCTACTAGCTGCCACCGATCCCTTTTTCCTTTTCTGTTAGTTTAGTCTTATTAGTTGCACCTGTTCCTATTTGTGTTTTCTATCCTACCCTGCCTTTCTAAGGTCTTTGAAAGCCAAGTCAACAAACAGATTACCGACCATTTCGAATCCCACTATACCTTCTCCGCTATGCAATCTGGTTTCAGAGCTGGTCATGGGTGCACCTCAGCCACGCTCAAGGTCCTAAACAATATCTTAACCGCCATCGATAAGAAACAATACTGTGCAGCCGTATTCATTGACCTGGCAAAGGCTTTCGACTCTGTCAATCACCACATCCTCATCGGCAGACTCGACAGCCTTGGTTTCTCAAATGATTGCCTCTGGTTCACCAACTACTTCTCTGATAGAGTTCAGTGTGTCAAATCGGAGGGTCTGTTGTCCGGGCCTCTGGCAGTCTCTATAGGGGTGCCACAGGGTTCAATTCTTGGACCGACTCTCTTCTCTGTATGCATCAATGATGTCGCTCTTGCTGCTGGTGAGTTTCTGATCCATCCACCTCTACGCAGACGACACCATTCTGTATACTTCTGTCCCTTCTTTGGACACTGTTAACAACCCTCCAGGCGAGCTTCAATGCCATACAACTCTCCTTCCGTGGCCTCTAATTGCTCTCCAATACAAGTAAAACTAAATGCATGCTCTTCAACCGATCGCTGCCTGCACCTGCTCGCCTGTCCAACATCACTACTCTGGATGGCTCTGACTTAGAATATGTGGACAGCTACAAATACCTAGGTGTCTGGTTAGACTGTAAACTCTCCTTCCAGACTCACATCAAACATATCCAATCCAAAGTTAAATCTAGAATTGGCTTCCTATTTCACAACAAAGCATCCTTCACTCATGCTGCCAAACATACCCTCGTAAAACTGACCATCCTACCAATCCTCGACTTCGGCGATGTCATTTACAAAATAGCCTCCAACACTCTACTCAATAAATTGGATGCAGTCTATCACAGTGCCATCTATTTTGTCACCAAAGCCCCATATACTACCCACCACTGCGAACTGTACGCTCTCGTTGGCTGGCCCACGCTTCATACTTGTCGCCAAACCCACTATCTCCTGGTCATCTACAAGACCCTGCTAGGTAAAGTCCCCCTTATCTCAGCTCGCTGGTCACCATAGCAGCACCCACCTGTAGCACGCACTCCAGCAGGCATATCTCTCTGGTCACCCCCAAAACCAATTATTCCTTTGGCCGCCTCTCCTTCCAGTTCCCTGCTGCCAATGACTGGAACAAACTACAAAAATCTCTGAAACTGGAAACACTTATCTCCCTCACTAGCTTTAAGCACCAGCTGCACCAGAGCAGCTCACAGATGTACTGCACCTATACAGAGCCCATCTATAATTTATCCCAAACAACTACCTCTTTCCCTACTTTATTTATTTATTTTGCTCCTTTGCACCCCATTATTTCCATCTCTACTTTACACGTTCTTCCACTGCAAAACCAAATTCCAGTGTTTTACTTGCTATATTGTATTTACTTTGCCACCATGGCCTTTTTTGCCTTTACCTCCCTTATCTCACCTCATTTGCTCACATCGTATATAGACTTGTTTATACTGTATTATTGACTGTATGTTTGTTTTACTCCATGTGTAACTCTGTGTCGTTGTATGTGTCAAACTGCTTTGCTTTATCTTGGCCAGGTCGCAATTGTAAATGAGAACTTGTTCTCAACTTGCCTACCTGGTTAAATAAAGGTGAAATAAAATAAAATAGTTCATTCGGTATAAACATAGTTTACTGTTTTATCTTTTGTTTTATATGTAATGTGGATGCTTTGGTGTGTTTGGACCCCAGGAAGAGTAGCTACCTTGGCAGCAGCTAATGGGGATCCCTAATAAATACAAATACAACATTTGGCAAATCTAACCATAATTCTATCCTCCTGATTCCTGCTTACAAGCTAAAACTAAAGCAGGAAGTACCCGTGACTCGCTCAATACGTAAGTGGTCAGAGGACGCAGATGCTACGCTACAGGACTGTTTTGCTAGCACAGACTGTACACAGTGACTGTACATACATGTCCCAACCAGAAGCCATGGATTACAGGTAACATCCGAACCGAGCTAAAGGCTAGAGCTGCCACTTTCAAGGAGCGGGGCAACACTGAAGCATGCATGAGAGCACCAGCTGTTCCTGACTACTGTGTGATCACACTTTCTGTAGCCGATGTGAGCAAGACCTATAAACAGGTCCTCACTGTGTCGTCACTGACATTTGACAGGTTGAATAAGTTGCCGTGTCCAAACTTTTGACTGGTACTGTTTATACTAGGCTGTGTCAGAGGAAGGCCCCAAAAAAGTGTCAAAGACTCCTGTCACCCAAGTCTCTCTGCTACCGCATGGAAAGTGGTACAGGTGCGCCAAGTCTATGTCCAAGAGGCTCCTGATCAGCTTCTACCACCAAGCCATAAGACTGCTGAACAATGAATCAAATGGCCTCCCGAACTATTTACATTGACTTCCCGAACTATTTACATTGACCTCCCGAACTATTTACAGTGACCTCCCGAACTATTTACAGTGACCTCCCGAACTATTTACAGTGACCTCCCAAACTATTTACATTGACTTCCCGAACTATTTACATTGACTTCCCAAACTATTTACATTGACTTCCCGAACTATTTACATTGACTTCCCGAACTATTTACATTGACCTCCCGAACTATTTACAGTGACCTCCCGAACTATTTACAGTGACCTCCCGAACTATTTACAGTGACCTCCCAAACTATTTACATTGACTTCCCGAACTATTTACATTGACTTCCCGAACTATTTACATTGACTTCCCGAACTATTTACAGTGACCTCCCGAACTATTTACATGACCTCCCGAACTATTTACATTGACTTCCCGAACTATTTACATTGACTTCCCGAACTATTTACATTGACTTCCCGAACTATTTACATTGACTTCCCAAACTATTTACAGTGACCTCCCGAACTATTTACATTAACTTCCCGAACTATTTACATTGACTTCCCGAACTATTTACATTGACTTCCCGAACTATTTGCATTGACTTCCCGAACTATTTGCATTGACTTCCCGAACTATTTACAGTGACTTCCCGAACTATTTACATTGACCTCCCGAACTATTTACATTGACCTCCCGAACTATTTACATTGACCTCCCGAACTATTTACATTGACCTCCCGAACTATTTACATTGACCTCCCGAACTATTTACATTGACCTCCCGAACTATTTACATTGACCCCCCTCCATTATTTTTACACTGCTGCTACTCGCTGCTTATTATCTATGCATAGTCACTTTGCCCCTACCTGCATGTACAAATGACCTTGACTAACCTGTAACCCCGCACATTGACTTGGTACCAGTATCCCCTGTAAATACCCTCGTTATTGTTATGTAATTTTTCTTACTTTTTGAATAATTTTTAAAACTTTAGTTTATTTAGTAAATATTTTTCTTGAACCACATTGTTGGTTAGGGGCTTGTAAGTAAGCATTTCACGTTAAGGTCAACTACACCTGTTGTATTCGGGAGGATGTGACAAATATAGTGCAGCATTTGGTAGATGCCAGGTAGAGAGAGGCTAGAGAGGCTCAGAGATTATATAATGAGTCATGATGCATAGTATGCAGAGGCTGTTAAAACAGATTGGTGGAACTGCAGTGAGGACTGATAGAACAACTGTACCCAAGGTTGGTTGTGTTTCTGCTGGTTTGGAAGCCTGTTCAGAAATCTTGCTCTCATGAATGTCTGGTGTCAAAGGACACTTTGAATAATGAATAAAGTTGACTTCGTAGCTTTTATTGGTAAGGTTATCAATACGACTCGGGTTGTGGAAAGAAGAAATGCCAGATTGAAGGTTACTGTGGAGACGGCACAGAGATATTGGGGGGGATAACAGATGTTACATTTGAAATGGTTCTTAACCTGATGAACAATACTAAGGGGGAGGGGGTTCAGCATGATATAGATACAGTTTAATGGGGTAGGGGTTGGGGAGGGTTTTTGGGGGAGGGGGGGTAGAAGTTGGTATTTGGTCGTTATGTTTTTTCATGGTTGTGCAGAATTGGTCAGATCATGATTGATCGTACATTCCAGCACAGTAGATGGCGGCATGCAAATAAACGTTTGTTTGCGGACCGCCATGATACCATAGAAAAAGATGAACTGGTGGTGGCGGTACAGCAGAATGAGTCGGCAGCAGTCTTCGTATGGACCGGAAGTTAGGCCGGAAGCAGGAAGACCCTAATGTAGCTAGCTGGTAGCTAACCATGCATATATTATTTAGTGTACAGGTAAATATTGTCAATAATTCCTCAGGTTTCTATCAAACTGGAACGTTAGTAACAAGCTAGTGTCCCGTAAAGCCTTCTGCTGTTTCGGGGTAAATGCGGATTGACAGAAGAATCTAACCCGGAAGCTGGCCTGGAAGAAAGAAGATGCTTATGTTGATAGCTAGCTAGCTTAGTTTGGAAGTGTCTGAAATGTGTCTGATATCATTTGATGTCGTTTAAATTAGACTTGGATTTTGCCCAACTCGGACTATATACGTGGAGCTAGCGATATTTTCAACGACCATTTCATATAGTTTTGCTATCTGGTCTAGGAAAGTAAATTATCTAGCTACCGTTGGCCTAGCTAGTTAGCTATCTGAGTTGTATGGAAGCTAATGTGACCTCGTGGTGAACTGTCGGGGATTTGAGAAGAATCTGCTTTAGTTTAATTCAGTGACCCAACTCTTTCATAGGAAAGTATTTCTGAAGAATTCACGATGGATGAGGTGAGAATGACTATAACTAATGCTAAACCAGTCGGGATGGCTATGCCTAAAGCATTAACTAGTTAGCTAATTCATTCAGCTATGTATTAAAGCTTCAATTAGGAGTTGAAACAATCACAAAGGGTGTTGCCTCCCCTCTTAGAAGCGAATAAAAAATTGAGAGGTGGCCTGAAGAAATGTAACCACTCTCAGATTCATAAACAGGGTTATTGATGCAAGGAGTGACCATCCATGATATGAAAATGAGAGTTTTAACCATGTTTTGGGGTTAAATAGTGTTTGTTTACATGTATTTTGTTTACAAACATCGGAGTAAAACAGGTTTATATTTTGGGTTCTGATGGGTATATACAACTAATTCAATCTTATTTTTTGTTTTAGGATTCTGCTGACCCATCCAACCCCCCTCTCTCCTGCTCCACTGAACCCAACCCTCCAGAGTCATTGGTTCCTGACTCTAACCACAGAGACATGGACACCTGCAGTGAAATACCCAGATTTAACATTGTAGTCAAGGAGGAGGAGGAAGACTGGGACAATACTGGTAAATAAACATGCTTCATTAATTACATCTCAGAGATTATACAGGTCCATTATATATATAGCAGGTTAATTGGTGAGTCATTTAGCAGACTCTCTGATCCAGAGCCACTACAGTAGTGAGTCATTTAGCAGACTCTCTGATCCAGAGCCAGTACAGTAGTGAATCATTTAACAGACTCTCTGATCCAGAGCGACTACAGTAGTGAGTCATTTAGCAGACTCTCTGATCCAGAGGCACTACAATAGTGAGTCATTTAACAGACTCTCTGATCCAGAGCCACTACAGTAGTGAGTCATTTAGCAGACTCTCTGATCCAGAGTTAATACAGTATTGGCTCTGGATCAGAGAGTCTGCTAAATGACTCACTACCCTGGCCCTAACCTTACCCTTATTCTAAACATAAGCCTAACCTTACCCTTATTCTAAACATAACCCTGGCCCTAACCTTACCCTAATTCTAAACATAACCCTGGCCCTAACCTTACCCTAATTCTAAACATAACCCTGGCCCTAACTGTACCCTTATTCTAAACATAACCCTGGCCCTAACCTTACCCTTATTTTAAACATAACCCTGGCCCTAACCTTACCCTTATTCTAAACATAAGCCTAACCTTACCCTTATTCTAAACATAACCCTGGCCCTAACCTTACCCTAATTCTAAACATAACCCTGGCCCTAACCGTACCCTTATTTTAAACATAACCCTGGCCCTAACCTTACCCTTATTCTAAACATAAGCCTAACCTTACCCTTATTCTAAACATAAGCCTAACCTTACCCTTATTCTAAACATAACCCTGGCCCTAACCTTACCCTAATTCTAAACATAACCCTGGCCCTAACCGTACCCTTATTCTAAACATAACCCTGGCCCTAACCTTACCCTTATTTTAAACATAACCCTGGCCCTAACCTTACCCTTATTCTAAACATAACCCTGGCCCTAACCTTACCCTTATTCTAAACATAACCCTGGCCCTAACCTTACCCTAATTCTAAACATAACCCTGGCCCTAACCGTACCCTTATTCTAAACATAACCCTGGCCCTAACCTTACCCTTATTCTAAACATAACCCTGGCCCTAACCTTACCCTTATTCTAAACATAACCCCAACCGTACCCTTATTCTAAACATCACCCCAACCTAACCCTTATTCTAAACATCACCCCAACTGTAACCTTATTCTAAACATCACCCCAACCTTAACCTTATTCTAAACATCACCCCAACCTTACCCTTATTCTAAACATAACCCACCTAACCTTACCCTTATTTTAAACATAACCCTGGCCCTAAACATAACCCCAACTTACCCTTATTCTAAACATAACCCCAACTGTACCCTTATTCTAAACATAACCCCAACTGTACCCTTATTATTCTAAACATAACCCCAACTGTACCCTAAAACCCCCAACTTACCCTTATTCTAAACATAACCCCAACCCCAACCGTACCCTTATTCTAAAACCCCAACCGTACCCTTAACCCCCAACCGTACCCTTATTCTAAACTTAACCCCAACCGTACCCTTATTCTAAACTTAACCCCAATTCTAAACTTAACCCTTATTCTAAACATAACCCCAACCGTACCCTTATTCTAAACAACCCCAACCCCAACTGTACCCTTATTCTAAACATAACCCCAACTGTAACCCTTATTCTAAACTTAACCCCAACTGTACCCTTATTCTAAACTTAACCCCAACCGTACCCTTAACTTAACCCCAACCCCTTATTCTAAACTTAAACCCCAACCGTACCCTTATTCTAAACTTAACCCCAACCGTACCCTTATTCTAAACTTAACCCCAACCGTACCCTTATTCTAAACTTAACCCTAACCTTACCCTTATTCTAAACATTACTGTAACCGTGGGAGGCAGTTGCTAAGCAACAGATAGTCCATCTGTAGCTGCTGTACAGATGGACACACTATTCGTTTAGATAGTCCATCTACAGATAGTGTGACCATCTGTTTAATTCAATAAAAGGTTAATTGTTTATGGAATAAAAACACAGGACAGTGACCGATAATAGCTATAAAATAGTCATACGTTTTGTTTACCTCTTGAATCATTCCATGTCATTTCAGGTAGCCATGACAACCACCATCACACTGATTCTTATGAACATGCGTCTGTAGTTAGTAACAGATAAGATTCGCTTTCCTGCAACAATTTTTTTGTTGAAATTACATGTAAATCTCTGAGAAATGAAGCTAATTGATTCCATCCAAATGGGCCCTTTAGATTTATAGGATTCACATAATAGTCAATAAATACCCACATCTGATCTGGGATCAAACTTAGTCCTTCCATTGAGTAAGATACACTACGTGGACAAAAGTATGTGGACATACGTCATTTAGTGGATTTGGCTATTTCAGCCACACCCGTTGCTGACAGGTGTATAAAATCAAGCACACAGCCATGCAATCTCCATAAACAAACATTGGTAATAGAATGGCCCGTACTGAAGAGCTCATCTGCCCCGATCAACTGTAAGTGCTGTTATTGTGAAGTGCAAACATCTAGGAGCAACAACGGCTCAGCAGCGAAGTGGTAGGCCACACAAGCTCACGGGAACGGGACTGCCGAGTGCTGTAGCACATAAAAATCGTCTTGTCCTCGGTTGCAACACACACTACCGAGTTCCAAAATTGCCTCTGGAAGTAACTTCAGCACAAGAACTGTTTGCCGGGAGCTTTATGAAATGGGTTTCCATGAGCCTAAGATCACAATGTCAAGCGTCGGTTGGAGTGGTGTAAGGCTCGCTGCCATTGGACTGTGGAGCAGTGCTAACACGTTTTCTGGATTGATGAATCACGCCCGAATGCATAGTGCCAACTGTCAAGTTTGGTGGAGGAGGAATAACGGTCTGGGCTGTTTTTCATGGTTCGGGCTCCTTAGTTCCAGTGAAGGGAAATCTTAGAGATACAGCATACAATAACATGCTATACGATTCTGTGCTTCTAACTTTGTGGCAACAGTTTGGTGAAGGCCCTTTCCTGTTTCAGCATGACATTTCCTCCGTTCACTGTCCCTCACCCCCAAGAGCCAATTCCTCCTTTGGCTGCCTAGCCTTCCAGTTCTCTGCTGGCAATGGCTGGAACGAATTGCAGAAATCACTGGAGCTGGAGACTCATATCTCCCTCACTACCTTTAAGCATCAGCTGTCAGAGCATCTTACAGCTCATTGCACCTGTACATAGCCCATCTGTAAATAGCCCATCCAACTACCTCATCCCCATATATATATATACGTTTTTGCTCCTTTGCACCCCAGTATCTCTACTTGCACATTCATCTTCTGCACATCTCACTCCAGTGTTTTAATTGCTAAATTGTAATTACTTCGAAACTACGGCCTATTTATTGCCTTACCTCCCTAATCTTAGCTCATTTGCACTCACTGTATATAGACTTTTCTATTGTGTTATTGACTGTATGTTTGTTTATTCTATGTGTAACTGTGTTGTTGTTTGTGTCGCACTGTGTTGCTTTATCTTGGCCAGGTCGCAGTTGTAAATGAGAACTTGTTCTCAACTGGCCTACCTGGTTAAATAAAGGTGTTCTCAACTGGCCTACCTGGTTAAATAAAGGTGTTCTCAACTGGCCTACCTGGTTAAATAAAGGTGTTCTCCAACTAGCCTACCTGGTTAAATAAAGGTGTTCTCAACTAGCCTACCTGGTTAAATAAAGGTGTTCTCAACTAGCCTACCTGGTTAAATAAAGGTGTTCTCAACTAGCCTACCTGGTTAAATAAAGGTGTTCTCAACTAGCCTACCTGGTTAAATAAAGGTGTTCTCAACTAGCCTACCTGGTTAAATAAAGGTGTTCTCAACTAGCCTACCTGGTTAAATAAAGGTGTTCTCAACTGGCCTACCTGGTTAAATAAAGGTGTTCTCAACTGGCCTACCTGGTTAAATAAAGGTGTTCTCAACTGGCCTACCTGGTTAAATAAAGGTGTTCTCAACTGGCCTACCTGGTTAAATAAAGGTGTTCTCAACTGGCCTACCTGGTTAAATAAAGGTGTTCTCAACTGGCCTACCTGGTTAAATAAAGGTGTTCTCAACTGGCCTACCTGGTTAAATAAAGGTGTTCTCAACTGGCCTACCTGGTTAAATAAAGGTGTTCTCAACTGGCCTACCTGGTTAAATAAAGGTGTTCTCAACTGGCCTACCTGGTTAAATAAAGGTGTTCTCAACTAGCCTACCTGGTTAAATAAAGGTGTTCTCAACTAGCCTACCTGGTTAAATAAAGGTGTTCTCAACTAGCCTACCTGGTTAAATAAAGGTGTTCTCAACTGGCCCACCTGGTTAAATAAAGGTGTTCTCAACTAGCCTACCTGGTTAAATAAAGGTGTTCTCAACTAGCCTACCTGGTTAAATAAAGGTGAAATAAAATAATAATTTAAAAAGTGAAGGAGGCCATAGAGGTCGAAATAATTACAACTTAGCATTAATACTGGAGTGATGTGCAGATGATGTGCAATTATGTTTATATACTGTTTTACTGAGTTCATATGTATATACCTATTTAACAACTGCTGTACACACCTTTTTTCTATTCATATACTGACCTTGCTGTCTATATACACCATTATATATATATATATATATATGGGGCGGCAGCGTAGCCTAGTGGTTAGAGCGTTGGACTAGTAACCGGAAGGTTGCAAGTTCAAACCCTGAACTGACAAGGTGGGTACTGACAAGGTGTCTGACCCTGAGCAAGGCCGTCATTGAAAATAAGAATTTGTTCTTAACTGACTTGCCTAGTTAAATAAAGGTGAAAAAATAAATAAAAATATATTCCGGACTGTTCTGATACATACAAATCCCACCAACATGTATTGTTAGGTAACACTGCACTGTTGGAGCTTTAAACATCAGCATTTAGCTTCACCTGCTATAACAAGGTGATTTTAAGTGGAGCAACTTTGATTTGGAGGTTCAAAATATCCCTCTGGGTTAGCTTAGGGCTAACTGTGCCAGGTATCTCATGGGAAAAGCTAACATGTAGCATTTTCGAGAAAAGTATGGACCCTATAAATTTACAATATTTATTTTCTGTTTCGTTAGGAACAAACATTTTGACTTAGTCAGGGTGTTGACTAATTTGAGTTCATCCATATTTATGTTGTTACCACAGAAGAGAGACCCGACCAGTGCTCTGAGAGTGAAGGGAGTCCCTCTGCATCAGGACTACCTGAACAACACCAGGGGAATCACACAGCTAAGAAGATTCACTGCTGTTCAGTGTGTGGAAAAAACTGTCACAAGTTATCAAAACTACAAATACACATGAGAACTCACACGGAGAAAAACCTTACTCCTGCTCTGTCTGCGGGAAGCAATTCAGTGAGAAAGGAAACCTGAAAAAACACCAGACGTTGCACACAGGAGAGAAGCTGTACAGTTGCTCCGTGTGCGGGAGAGTTTCTCTTCATCGTCAATTCTTACCAATCACCAGAGAACGCACACAGGAGAGAGTCAAGTGTCTGTAGAAGAGTGTGGTTTTACACCACCACTCGTTATCATAGTGAAAGAGGAGGAAGAGTATCCTGCTTTTGGTAAGTTTAAGGTACTTATTCTGGAAGGGCTTGAATTGCAAAACATTTGTTTTTATCAAACTTTGTAATACTTTGTTATTCAAGGGAAAAATATATATATAGTTCCACATTTTCACATAGTTTATCCATCCCATCTTATCCCACAGCAGAGAGACCTGACCACTGTTCTGAGAGTGAAGGAGTCCCTCTACATCAGGACTACCTGAACAACACCAGGGGAATCACACGGCTAAGAAGATTCACTTTTGTTCAGTGTGTGGAAAAACTGTCACAAGTTATCAAAACTACAAATACATATGAGAACTCACACAGGAGAAAAACCTTACTCCTGCTCTGTCTGCGGAAGCAATTCAGTGACAAAGGAAACCTGAAAAAACACCAGACGGTGCACACAGGAGAGAAGCTGTACAGTTGCGCCGTGTGCGGGGAGAGTTTCTCTTCATCGTCAATTCTTACCAATCACCAGAGAACGCACACAGGAGAGAGTCATGGTTTTACACCAGCACTCGTTATCATAGTGAAAGAGGAGGAAGAGGATCCTGCTTTTGGTAAGTTAAAGGGACTTATTCTCTCAGGGCATGAATTGGCAAACTTTAAAAAAAATTAAACCAATAATTGTGTTACTTTCAGTTATTCAAAGGGGAAAAAATATATAGTTCCACATTACACATGGTTTATCCATCCCATCTTATCCCACAGCAGAGAGACCTGACCACTGCTCTGAGACTGAAGGGAGTCCCTCTACATCAGGATTACCTGAACAACACCAGGGGAATCACACAGTTAAGAAGATTCACTGCTGTTTAGTGTGTGGAAAAACTGTCAGAAGTTATCAAAACTACAAATACATATGAGAACTCACACGGAGAAAAACCTTACTCCTGCTCTGTCTGCGGGAAGCAATTCAGTGACAAAGGAAACCTGAAAAACACCAGACGGTGCACACAGGAAAAGCTGTACAGTTGCGCCGTGTGCGGGGAGAGTTTCTCTTCATCGTCAAATCTTACCAAACACCAGAGAACACACACAGGAGAGAGTCATGGTTTTACAACACCACTCGTTATCAAAGTGAAAGAGGAGGATGAGGATCCTGCTTTTGGTAAGTCAAAGGTACTTATTCTCTAAGGGCTTGAATTGCAAAATGTTTTATTAATAATTATTTATATTACTTTCAGTTATTCAATGGGAAAAAACTATGGTGACAATTCCACATTTTCACGTAGTTTATCCATCCCATCTTATCCCACAGCAGAGAAACATGACCACTGCACTGACAGTGAAGTGGGTCATACATCAGAGAACCTAAAAGAAAACAGGAGAATCACACAGCAAAGAGCTCTCACTGCTGTTCAGTGTGCGGAAGAGATTGCCATATCATCACTGCTAATACACATATGAGAATACACACAGGAGAAAAGCCATACCCTTGTTTCGTGTGTGGAAAGCAGTTCCGTGTAAAGACATCTTCAAGACCACCAGAAAGTGCACACTGGAGAGAAACCTTCACTGTTCCAAATGTGGCAAAAGGTTTGCTTTCGCCTCAGCCTTGAAAAGGCACAGTGGTTACACGCAGAAGAGAAACCTTACTCCTGCTCTGTGTGTGGGAAGGGTTTCGGCCGTCCAGATCAGTTAAAGGACCACTCTCTGCAACACGCAGGGAAACCTCACTGCTGTTCAGTGTGTGGAAGGGTTTCAGCCGTCCAGATCAGCTAAAGGACCACTCTCTGCAACACGCAGGGAAACCTCACTACTGTTCTGTGTGTGGGAAGTGTTTCAGTGAGAAGAGGTATCTTGAAGACCACCAGTCAGTGCACACTGGAAGAAACGACACCCTTGCCCTGTCTGCAAGAAGAGTTTTGTAAGATCAGCAGGCCTTTAGTCCACCTCAGATATCATACAGGAGAGAAACCTTACAGCTGTCCCTAAATGTGGCCAGAGCTTCGTTAGTTCTCAAAAACTTCAGAGACATCAGAAAACTCATGCTGCTTTACCACCTGTTGAGTTTCAAAACCCTGTTACAATTGAAGGAGAGCGGGAGGGGAGAAGATGAGGAAGTTGGTGGTCTGATTAATTCAGATGGAGAAGAGGTTGGTTGGGATCTTCATCGTCTCGGTAAGTGGAAGCAGAACAGCCATGAATACAATATTGACTTTGAATGGTATCGGCTCTTTTATTTAAAAATCCAATGCCAATATATTTTTTAACTCCATATG